>NC_057688.1:1928564-1951037 GCF_014466175.1 Vespula pensylvanica | reverse complement strand
AAAAAAAAAAGAAAGAAAAAATAAAAAAAAAAGAAAAGAAAAGAAAAAGAACGAAGAGCAATTTATTCACACTGGAACGATATCTCCTTGACCATCGAAAAGATTCAAAAGTACTTTGTGCTCGTGGAATGTTGAAAAGTGTATTTAAAAGTGTGGAAGAAATGCCACATTATTAAATTGATATTATTTGCAACTGTCCTCTTCTTTGTCCATGATAAAAATATCTTCCGACGCCAAAAAATTATAACACTGGCGCGGACGAATAGCTTCACTTCGGCATTAAAGAGTACCGTTTGCGAAGTACTGATACCGGTCATACAGTTTAGTAGACCAAGAATGGATGCTACCTTCGACCAAATCTTCGACATGACGACGTAATTGGTCTTCCGTAAGCGTAAGATGAAATCTATTTTTCAATCCTTGAACCGTGGCAGCTCCTCCACTGCGGAAACAAGGAAGTTGAGAACCTATAACGAGAAACAAAAAAAGATTAAGATCATATAAAAAAGGAATGTTTTTTGAGCAAAGATAGATCATTAATTATTATATGTTGATTACTAACTAAAGAGGTTTTACCTGATAACATGATCTCTACAAGATTAACGATCTTTTCCATATGCTTTCGTGCTGCGATCAAACCTTGAAGAATAAGAGTTTTAAATTGCTGAAATATTTTCGACTGACTACCACCCATCACTTCAACAAATTCGGGAGTCAATTTAAACGGACTGGTCTCAAATCCCAAATTGCGAGGCGAAGTTGATAATATGAATCCAAAATCTATATGTATCAGGTGTCCATCGCTGTGTAATAAAATGTTTCCATTGTGACGATCCTTCACTTGAATGAGATAACTTATGAGACAGTAAGCAGCACAACTTTGCACGAAGTTCTTTTGGGCTATGATAAACGCTTCTGAATTTGAAGGACCAAATTCTCGTTCGAAGTATTGTAGAAGAGTCAGTTGACAGTGCTTTTTTATTTGATGTAAAGATACAGTGTTCAATATTGGTTCTATCAATCCGCTATCATTGGATAAACATAAAATCCTAAAAATCATATCAAGTTGTAGTGCATTATGCTTGTCAAAAGACGTAAGTTAATGTTTATAGGAATGACTTTAATCGTACTTGTATGGTCGAACCCAAAGTGGAATTTTCTCATCTAGCCAAATTTTCTGTAACATTGAAAGTAATTGGGAAGCAAGGAGTTCTTGTCTTAAATCATCCCCACATTTTACAATAACGGCAAGAAGCCTCCAAGAAGCTAAATGACCGTACGGACTGGATGCTCTAATACGTTTCTGCTTTAATTCCCATGGCTCTTTGAGGACGGCTGCTGATGGATCCTCTGGATCATGGTTAAATGTTGCACTAGGTGTAGCAGTCATTTCACTTAGACGACGTTTTATATCACCAGGTACGAAAACCGGTTCTCGACTATCAGATGATTCTTGACTTAATTGCGATATCGTATCTCTATCTCTGGGCTTACGAAGTTGTAAATACTGTTGGAATAGTAGATAAAGGTTGAGTAATGAAATATGAAGAAAACAAGCATACGTATATAACTAATTATACCTGTTGCGTGATCTCATCGTCTTCTTGACTCCAACAATCGTTTGGGTCGTCATCGGGAAAATTAAATGCTATTTCTGTATTCTTAACAGAATATGGTGAGATATTTTTAACAGGTGTCTGTCTAAGTGCTGTCGTTACGTTTTGCTGTATTTCCATGTTGGATGATGACGTTACATTAGACTGTTCACCACCAGTTAGATTTTCTTCAGACTTCGTATGCCTCAATGAACTTCCCATAATTTTGGTCGGCACAGGTGATGTATATAAATCTTCTACTTCCAATACTTCGACATAAATAATATACGGTGCCTGAAATCGTAAGACTTACAAATGTAATGATACGTAATAAATATTTGTACGAGTATAGGAATGAAAAATATCAACCTTATCTTTACTATTAAGCACAGCAGCATACTGTGGAGGGACTCTTACAATATGATGCGGTACTGTACTATGCAAAGGCAACCATACCCTTGCAGGAAGATTTAAATTAAGAGTGTTAAGTTCTGCTACCAACTGTACAGTCTTACTTTCCTTTGTTGGAATTGTCCCAAGTAATTTACCAATAGATATCAATGCTTGAATAAATTCAAGTTCTGGAGCAAGACGGGGTGCCTATCGTGAATGAAACAAAACAAGAACGATCATTATCATGCGTTAGGAAAATTAAGCGAGCCTTTTATAAATAGCAATTTACTTACATTGCAGAAGCAATCAGTTTTTTGACCTCTTAAATCATTTACCACACCTTGGCAGGAATAAAAACAGGTACAACCATTGTCAAATGCTCGACCAGAGCTCAGGTCCCCAAGGCTTACTTTATTTATTGTACCTTTACAAAAAATAAGCACATGAATTCTCGTTCGATGTTTTCGTGAACATAAACTTGATCTAAATTTTAATATATACCGGAATGACTACGGCGTAAAGTTTGGAACAATCCGGTAGCATCCGATTGAGATCTTTGGTGAGTTTTCTTATTAGGTGACATAACGTTCTGTGTTAAAGGTAATGGCGGCGAAGCAGGAACTTGCAACGCGGAAGAACGTTGCTTTCGTGTCAGATTTCCTTTCGGCCTGAATATACATTTTCGACGTTCGTTGTAATACGTTCCAATAATACATAGCATTTTATATTAAAATTTTTACCTAAGTTCATCCGACAAAATGAGATTTTTTAATTTGGTCCCATGAGACTTCTTTTTGGATGGCAAATGAGCATCAGAGCTGTATGCATCTAATAGCCAAGCACATTTTAACGAGAAATCGGCCGATTGTCTACATCTGTGTGAAGGGGATAAAAACATTAATAGGAATATGATACGTCGAATACATTTATAAGGAATATAGTTTTACCTATGGACAAGATATGGATAAAGGACTTCAGTAACATCGTGAAGCTGTATATACATTAACACCAATTGTGGCAAATAGAAATCCACTTCGTTATCAGGAAAACTGAACATCTTGTTACCTAAAAATATACTAAATATGCGTGAATTTGCTGTTTCTATGCAAGATTCCATAATGCAAGATTTATCTAAAAGTATGTAAATTCATATCAATTTTCTCGTAAAAAGTTAGCAATTATACGGTTTAGAAAGTATCGATTAAGAGTTTTCATCAA
This sequence comes from Vespula pensylvanica, assembly GCF_014466175.1. NCBI lineage: Eukaryota > Metazoa > Arthropoda > Insecta > Hymenoptera > Vespidae > Vespula > Vespula pensylvanica. The sequence goes on along the minus strand of NC_057688.1, from coordinate 1,947,831 downwards.
AGAGCTTACCTAGATAACTTTGAACACCTGGCTCTTTGGAATTGAAAAGATAGGATATGGCCATAGACATATCGAATATTTGACTCTCGAATAACCTGAGTAAACACCCCTCCGACGGCTTTGGCTGAACTGTCTCTTGTCTTTGAACCTCTGGCTGTTTTTTTACAGTTTCTTTGTCAGGTTGCGCAGAGGTGCCACAACATAAAGTCATCGCAGCGCCTGCCAATTCTCCTTGTACCATAGCCACTTCGGAGGAAGAGTTCTGATACTCCATAGCTTTCTCAGATATGCTATTACAAGGTTCCTCGCGTGGGTATTCATGATTTTGAAGTTCTTTGGGGCAAAGGACTATACCAGAGTGTTCTTCAGTTTCGTGATTAGTTTTATCGAGATTCTTTAGTTTACAGAGTTCACGATCACCATTCTTTTCAGGCAAGGACTCACTACGTAACACTAATTCCACAGGGGACACTGATACAGACACCCCACTGTTGTCTTCTCCGTCAACAACGTCAATGCCATCCATATCTCCTGTTTGTGACAGAGTAGAATCGAGACTTTCTCTACTATGCAAATGATCTACACTTGACTCTCTGGTAGCTGTGTTGGCAGCGTCGCTAGAACCGCTGTCGGAGCCGCAGAGTATACCAGAGTCGTCGGATCCAAGACTAGCGAGGTCCTCGCGTTCTCGACTACGTCCCTTGCAGGTTGGCACCGTTGTCTTAATTACAGGCGTAGGATTCGTCTCGCATTCTGGACTCGGAGTAACGTCCACCTCGGGGATTCGTTGTAAAGCCGAATCCAGGCTTCTGTTTCTATGGTGCAGCGTTAACGTTGTCGCGGCCGCTTGGGGCACCGGTGGAAGTAAGATACCCATTGACCTATAATAAATATTATAATTAATGTCTCCAAGTTTCCCGCTTGTCATCATAATTTCACGATCCAATTATCCGATCTCGCGATTATATCTTTATCGCTATTTTACGAAACAAACATGGTGTAAGCTCGTGTACCTGAAGTCCAAACTATGATTTCGTTGATGAGTCGTCAGCCTATTGCGAGCGCTGATCGATGGATTTGGCCGGCCATGAACGAGAGGAACATTACAGTTAGCTAATTTGTGCCTTTTGATATGTGCCACGCTTTCCTGGCGCGTCGATCCACCAGTAGGCACTGTTACGGCTACGACTTCGCTCATATTAAACTTAAACGAGCACCGGCTCAGCCAACAGTCATCTGCTGTTCATGTTGACAGCTCACCTGTAAAAAAAGAAAGAGGAAGACAAAAATAAGGAACGTAAGGACATTATCATTTAGCATTAAAGATTATCATCGATCAAGATCGGAATTTCAGCGGAATTAATCTTAACGCAGATTGAGAAACGTGCTAAAGAGAAACATTCGTTAGTTTACGTAACACGTTTCTAATGTATATACATAACCCGAAAGAAGACTGGCTGCTTGGCAACGCTTTGCTTGCTGCCAATGTTGACAGTGAATGCCTAAACAACTTGCATACGTATCTACGTGTACACGGATACACACACACACACACACACGTGCGCGCGCGTGTGTTTCTCAAGAAGCATGCAATTTGCGGAGAAAGTACAGACGCTTTTCGACGAACGACGAAAATCTTCCGAGAAAAGACGATTCCTCGTGGAAAAACACGAGTTCTGTTGATGCGAGACGAATGCGAGGCACGCTTCGTTTCTAGAGCACAATTTTAATTAAACTCGAACGAGTACGAGTCTTATAAACGTCGCAAACGAAACGTATTTTATGTCGACTTTTAAAGAGCAACAGAAATTACTCGTCGGCAAATGAGAATCTTTGTCTTGAAGTCGGGTGGAATCCTAGTTTCTTGTTTTTTCTTTTATTTTATTTTTTTTTTTTTCGTCCTCGATATATTTAACTAACTTTATAGTATCGTAAAAACAAAGTAACGAATAATCGTATTATACGTTGTAAAATTCCCATGGGAATTGATTTGTCATGACCATTGTGAAATATCCATGGCGCTTAATAGACAAAAACAAAACCTAAGCAATTGCATACTTTGGAATACAATCGTCGAGTCCGCAGCTTTGTTTGAAAATGGCGCGCCAGAGAAATTTATAGTCTCGGGAATATGAGCGAGACAAAATGTGTGTGCGCGTGTGTGAAGAGGAACATTGCGTAGAAAAAAGATCGCGAGAGATAAATCGCATAACCTAGAAACCATTCGATTGAGAAACACAAAGATGCCTGTAAATAGGTTTTATGAATGTTTATGAATGAAGAATGATAGAAAATGATAGAACATAAAAAGATCTAAATTAATGTATCATCGCTGACAACGGACGAGATAAAAGATATCAATAAGAGAAAAAGAAACGCGTTGTCATTTGTCGACTATCAGGAAGTTTCGAAAATGTGATAGTATAGAGTCATATCTTTACCGAAAAAATCTACGGTTTCGTAAAACTTATAATAATGATATATATATATATAAAGAAAGAAAGAAAACAAGAAAAAAATAAGACACGAAGATACAAAAGAGGAAGAAACGATCGATACAAAAAGGGAAAATGAATATTGTATTATCGTAATGAAAGAGACACGTAATCGTTGCAAACATTTCAACACAAGTCGAGAACTATTTCCGGTAGGTAAGTGAAACGTCGATTCTATGTTAGTTAAAGGTTAGATCCAATCAACGTTTCATTCTATTTTACTGTCTCCTCGAGCTCAATCATACAATTAACACCTATTCCTACGACCGAAGGAATGATCTATGATTTAAATCATTTCTTCGATGTCTTTCATCAAATAGGTTTTAGCTTGTATACGTTCGTACGTTACAATAACAACACTTTTGAAATTATTCTTTTTTTTTCCTCTATGTTTCAATATTAATTAATCGTAGACAAAAGTAGATAAAATTCTTCGAGCGAGTGACGCCCACGATCGTTCTAAAACGATTAGATTTGTTATGCACTCTAGAGAATTCGCTTTTGTCAAGGTCAATTGAATATACAGATGTCGTCTTCGATCGATACAACGAAAACAAACCCCCTAGCCCTTTAAACGAGTTAATGAACTTTTTTTTTTCTCGATAAGACTAATTTTCTGAAGTGTATGATTTATCCACTTACGCTTGATACTTGGCAAACTGCCAAGACTTGGAATCTTTAATCAAATTAACTGTGTTCATACACGTGTTAACACAATCGATCGTCATTTGCCGTAAGGATCTTCAAGAATTTATGCATTATGATTGTCTTCGAATATTCTTCTTGATGATATTCGTCGGATAACGAATAAACGAAGTTGCATATAAATCTTGTATATAACACGAAAGAAGTTCATAATAAAATCACAGTAAGATACAATTTTCTTACGATGTAATGATTTTATGATCCAACGTAATCTTTATAGCTGAATAATACTAGTCTTGAAATCTAGTATTCCAGAACAAACATAAATGTTACCGAATACGATGCGTATATCATCCGTATTTGGTTATCATGCAAGCGGATCTCACGATCTCTCCTATTTCTTTTTTCTTCATACTATTTTTTCATATTCATTTAATTACGTAATATCTTTTTTTATTACCTCGTGAAATGTCGATATATAACCTAAAAAAAAAAAGATGAATAAAAAAGAAATAAAAAAAAACAATCCTTTTCTTTTCTTTAAAACATCATTCTCGTAAACTTCTTAGCCTCATCTATTGTGATGCGGTAAATTTAAAAAAGAGAAAACATCGTATTCCTTCATATTCGACAAAGCAGTTCATTTCTTGAGACCGTCTTAAGAAACGCGTTTCGTAGAGTTTCTTACAAAACTACCAGACTCTTCCGTGAAACGCAAAAGAGCGTCGAGTTTCACGAAAACGATGTGTTAAACTCGAATGTTCGCGTCCAGCCGAGCATGTGCTTTCACCAGTTTCACTTCGCTTACAATTCCCTTCTTCTTCCTTCTCCCTTTCGCTGAACTTCTTTTTTGTGGGATTCATACCCGATACAAACAAAAAAAGAAGAAAAAAGAAAAGAAGAGAAGAGAGAAGAACAGAACAGAAAAGAAACGAAAGGAAAAGAAAGGAAGAATCAATCAATTTCCTCTATATGTGAAAATTGATTTTATATAATTTAAAATTATTAAATAGTTCGCAACGAACCGTTCACTTGCCAAAGTGATTAACTTCGCATAATAAAAAGTAGAAAAAATTTGTAAATTCATACGTACTGTTTTTTTTAAATATTTCTTATCAAATATATGTTCGGACGTACATTATAGAATGTATTATTACAGATGCAGATGTATTTTATGTTACATTTAGTACGGTAATAGAGTATGATATTAGAGTTATTTTTTTATATATGTATACATAACTGTCATATATATATATATATATATAAAATTAAGTAGCATATTATTTATTAAACAAACATCATGCGAAGCTTTGTTATTTGGTAACGTAATTATCAAAAAAAAAAATAATTTATAATTTATCTTAAACATAAAAAAGTAAGTACCAATTAAACGCTTTGGTAGTAAATTCGTAAAAACTTCAAAATCGAAAGACCTGTCACTTTAGCCCGTGAACGATTTATTTGCAAAAAAAAAAAAAAAAAGAAAAGAAAAGAAAAGAACGGAAAAGCAAGAAAACAAGACAAGGAAAGAAAAATCGATCAATCATCGTTCCTCGTGTGGAACTGAATTTATTATTAAAAAAAAAAAAAAAAAGGGGGGGGGAAATATAAGAAAAGGAAAGAAAAATAACCAGTCGTGTTACTCGAGAAAATTATTAGTTAACAAGATAGGAAAAGTTGATCTCGATCTCGCGATATCTCGAATCAAGAGCAAGAGAAACAAAGCGTGAGAGACTGCGAAGAACCTCGACAATTTCTCACGGAATATCGTCCTTTCCGGCGGAAGAGGGCAGGGACTATGAAAAAAAAAAGAGAGAGAGAGAGAGAAATAAAAAAAGGAAGAGAGTGAGAGAGATCAGTCTAGAGGACACGGCCAGTGCAATTCTCATTTTGTGTTCCTTGATTGACAAAAGTTCGATCCCGACGAATTAGCGTCAATCATGATTGTGGTACGTGATTGGTATAGAGAAAGAGAGAGAGAGAAAGAGAGAGAGAGAGAGAGAGAGAGAGAGAGAGAATGAGAGAGAGGGGGAGAGAGAGAGAGAGAAAAAAAAAACAACATAGTATGCGTCGCTTCATGCGTTCGCACTTTGATCTTTACCGCATATTTAGATCCGAATGAATGTTAACTCGCGTGAATTTCTGTTTTGCTTATGTTAACATTTATCATTGTAATACAGTCTTCGAATGATATTTAAAATAAAACCAAATCGATAAGAACGGTAGTAAAGCTGTTCTTATTCGTGATAAGAAAATAATTTACGTACATATATATATATATATATTAAAGTATGCAAAATAATATACTTTTATGAGCTGTGACTAACTTTTAGAGTGATAATAATACTTCTTTAGGTCATATTTAGTCCGATTAATACATATGTAAAGGATAAGGAAGGAACGATGTATTATCTATTATAAACGTTTAATCATAACGAGATTAATCGTTGGACATTGGGAAAGACAAGTAAGAAAATGATGAGCATATATAGAATTTATATATATATATATATACACACATATATATATATGTACGTATATATACGTATCGATGTAGTCAAGTCTATATTCACAGATATCGATAAGCTATTCTCCGAAACTACAGGGATACACATTCCTAACAAAACACGTAACCTACGCGTATGTATATATCCGATTGACTCGACCTAACCACACGACCATAATCACGAGGTCCATTCAATTCAGAAGGACGCATAATTCAATGTATATATATATATATATGTGTGTGTACGAATAAACCCGTGGTATTCGATAAAACACTTGTACAAACCACCTACGATTCTTGAAATTAGGACGTGAACGTGTGAACGTTTAAAGTTTACACCGCCTAAACACCTTTCAAACTACCCGCGCAATTTTACGAGTCGACATAATTTATCGCGCGAAATGAGTACGATCGCGTTAATCTGATATAAAGACTTCGCAATCGAGGGGGGAATGCGTCGAAGAAACGTGCTCGATATCATTTAACATCAAGGACGTTTGCTTTAAAACGTAAGCACGAAAGAATGGATTTGTCTTCGATAGTTAGAAATTCATAGTTATTCCCTTCTCCCCTTTCTTTCTGTTCGTTCGTAAAATAATCGAATATCATTGCATAGATATATAGCTTGTACAATATGAAAGTTTTCGAACGATCGAAGAAGTATAGCGAGAGAATATGACCTTTTTGAAAGGGACCACATGAAACGATTGAAATACGAGATAAGATCAAAACGAAAAGGATGATGCGTTCGTCGCGTCGGCAACGAACGAACGAACGAACGAACACGTATGTGATGAATATGTGTATATATATATATATATATACACATATGTATGTATGTATGTTGTATGTATGTACAACACGAGCGAACGTTCGCTTGAGAAAAGTGGAGGCAGTCGAGGACAGCCGAGCGAGATCGAGCGCCGCTTCGGCCGGTTCCTCTCACTTTGTTTCTCTCTTTCTCTCTCTCTCTCTCACTCCCTCAGTCACTCGCTCACATCTATCCATCTATCTCTAGCAAAACTCATTTCGTCTCTTTCTCGCATAGCTTTTTCGCCGGTAACGTTCACGCGTGACTGACTCTCTCGCGGTGCCGTTTCTGGGGTGTGCCAGGGAGTAAAAGCAGCAGTAAGAGAACGAAGGGCCGCCTTCTTCATCGGCGTCTTAAGGGCTCGTGATTCTCCATGAATCCATTCCCTTCCTATTCCCGTGAGAACTCCCTTCTTCCCTTCCCTTCCCTTCCCCCCAATCGACTCTTCTGATTTCACGGAATTCATCTGTCGACTAACGTACATCGTACCTTCTTCTGTAACCCTTCCAAGCGTAGAAAATAAAGTCCGATCTTAATCCTTTCCGATTTATGCTTTTCTAACATTGCAATTTGAAATATATATTCCTTTTTTCATATCGGTGATTAAATCTGAAATGTCGACGTTCAGAACCGATTGGTCAAAGAGAGTTAATCAATCAATTTGCAATGCTGTGTTTGATTGTTCATTGGTCAATTTAATAAATGATAGAATGTGAATTATGTAAGAAAAACAAGAGATAAAATAGATTTACTATATATCGTTATACGTTTATCAATCCCGATAAAGAATATACATAATCTTTGATTCATCCAGGAAAACTTTTTAGCGAAGGATAATAATCGACGATTTATTTACCTGATACTTATGTTAATATATACATCGTTGAATTTTTCCGCGTCTGATGAAATTTCTTTCCGTTTTTGTAAAGATATTAAAACAACGAAGTTGCATTTCGAAACGAACCATTCGGTAGATCATTTCTCTCTCTCAACTTCTTTCAGAGCTTCTTCACGATTAGAAAGCGATAGAAACGCGCTTGTGAATCCTTTTTCCTTTTCTCACAAGTTTTATACGACAGAATCGTTATGATTTTATCGACAATGTGACAATCAATTGAATTATCTTTGTGTTATCTAATTGAAAATATTGACATGATTCATCCATCGATTTATTTTTATTATTTCGTATTCGAACGATTTTAAATCGATGATACGCTTACAGAGTAAAATGAATCGATGATTAAAAAAAAAGAAAGAAAGAAAGAAAGAAAGAAAGAACGAACGAACGAAAAAGAAAAGAAAAGAAAAGAATAGAAAAGAAAATATTGAAACTGAATCGTTTCCTTTAGCTCGATATATAGTCAACGTTAATCCCGGATGCAGACGGTGCGCTTACCGCATGCAGGATCTTAAGAGATACATCCCCTCTATCAGACTTTTTCAACCCTTTACAAGTTTACGTCAAAGCTGACGTCATACAGATCCATGTGCGATGGCATTGAAAAACGAAGTATACTAAAACGGAAATATGCGTTATGCACGCACATTAGAGAAAAACACTAATAGGATCTATCCTTTTTATCGAGGAATAAAAATGAAAGATAAACGATAAAAAACAAACTAAAGTTTCTCACGTGACTATCTTTTCTCCATTTAATCCTTCCTCGTTCGCATTTTCGCTGGTCATTCTATCTAGCTGGCAAGGAGCCAAGGGAGCCAACGTACGTTCTGTTTTTTTTTTTTTTTTTTTTATAATTTCGTAACATAACGTAAACCAAATAACATCTATTAACGATCGAACGATATTGGATAATAAGAATTTATTATAATCGTTAATCTATACTTCCTCATCGTTAAAGTTTCGGTAAAGAAATACACTTTCGTCGAATTTCACGAGTTTCGAAAGAACGCGGCTAAACTTTTCGTATCCTCATATATCGCGTTCAAATCGATTCGAGAAAGTCGACGATGGCAGCCAAAACCAAGACTACATATGTATAACGCATACTATGTATTACATCCTGGTTTCTCTCGCTTTGCATTTAACTTGTAAGAGAAAAAGAGAAAGAGACGAAGAAACGATTTCGATAAAAAGAATTTCTTCCTTTTTATCGGCTTACCTATGTGTACTACTCTTAATATACTTTTAAAAGCAAAAGTACGTGCGTTTTCAAAGTCAGGCCATTTCTCTTTCCCCTACTTTTTCCACCCTACCATCAGAAGTAGCAGAAGTAGGAAGGGACCGGTACTGTACTCTGACAATGACAGTACACACAACACGTATACATATTCTCTCTACCCATCTCTTTTCTACCATTCGTGTATCTCTCGCACGAAACACCGCACGCGTTATCGCTAACTCCGAATTGCACGAACACCGGAGTATCATCGACCGGCCCACGAACTACCTGTCTATTAAACCAATCGTATACGAAGAAAAATATTTTTACGAGTTAAAAAAAAAAAAAAAGAAAAAAGAAAAAAGAAAAATTATTGTTCTATACTTTTCGATTATTATTACTATTATTATTGTTATTATTATTATTATTATTATTATTATTATTATTATAAGTAGTAGTAGTAGAATATCTTTTTATAAACGAGCCATCGCGTCCAATTCGTCAAAATAGTATATTGTGTATATTATGAAGCCCGATAGAGTATATATACGGTACGTACTCGTGTGTACATATCATATGTGTACGTGTTGTATGCGCGTGTAAATCGACAACGAATACCTCGCTTTCACACATCGCAGAGAACGGGGTTCCCTGAGATATTCGTGAAACCTCTGCCTCTGCTATCTTTTGTTTCTTCTTTCTATACTTCTCTCTCACAGATAAAACAAGGATAGCCTTTCTCTATTCATCTTTCATTCCATCTCCTTCACTAAACATACAGCAAGCTCGCACGCCGCGCGCACATACATATGTCACACGGACAAACGTCGATGATCATCACGATGATGGGGTGCGACATTAACGATGACGATGATGTGGCGACGATGAAGAACTCACCTCTCTCTCTCGAATCCGAAATTTGTGCTACAATCCGACCGACGGCATAATAATCTTCGATCACTATTTCTTGTATAACCCTTTTACTCAAACTTCTGATGATGTCAAAAGTAGAATCCGAGTATATCAGTTGATACCAATGAATAATAGTAGTAGTATTGTTGTAGTAACGCTGTTTGCCAGTGAAACAGAGATAGATATATATCCTTTCCCAATGGCAGAGAGCTTCAGTACTGTCACGCACCGAGAGCGTAGGAGAGGCCGCTTTCAAGCGATTTCGCGCGACGCCCGGCTACGCCCAACAACGACAACGGTGACTTCTTCCAACACTGATCCTCGTTTCTTCTTCATAGCCTCACACCACGTACATTTCGAACGCACGAACCACTCACGACTTTTCCCGAGTTCTTTCTCTTTCTCTCTATCTACCTCTATCTCTTTCTTTTTACCTATATGTATGAGTACATATATACGTACGTATATGATGTATGTGTGGTATATATATATATATGTATTGTGTACGTATATATATATATATATATAATTTTCCCTCTATCTTTCTCTTTTCGGGTACGATTATCTTTTTATTCTTCCTCTTCGAAAAACTTTGAGACTTCTCTTTCAAACGTTGTCTCACCAGTAGTATTCACAAGTTTGAAGTATTATGCGTTCTACGCGAAGAACGTTGTGTAGTTGTGTGACCACCGAGCAAGAGAGAGAGAGAGACGTGAGAAAGGCGACGCGAGAGACGACCTCGCCAGGCTCGACTGCTCGCGCCGCACGATGCACCGACTGGCACGGCGCCACTGCTGCCAACCGAACGGTCGTCTTCCTACGGCCCGAACGATACCGAATGCCAGGGCCGTACGAGTCGATTCGAGTGTCGGGTTCACTCCTTTCTTCTTCCCACTAGCACACGTACGACTCGTCTTTTATATTCCGCGTTATAGTTTTCTCTTCTCGAATCTTCGATGTAATTCGACATTGATTACGAAGTAATTCTAGTTTTGATCTTTATCAAAAGAGTTGTTTCTTAATTTTCAAACATGTCTTGTTTTCATTTCGAAATAGATAAAATAAAGAACGATGCTTCGGACAAATTTCTTTTCTCTTTCTTCTTCAAATTTTTTCGAAGAAGAAAGAAGGAAAAGATAAAAGCGAGCTGTTATTGAGAAAAACGTAAGGACGTTACGTTACTGAAAACGTGTAAATGCCTTGTGCCAATGCAAACTAACGAGATAACAACGGAATGCAAAACAGTAGGAGAGCGATCGCATGGGACGTCACATATGTGACCGTGCAGCATTTCATTCCGATCTACGAGAGAATGGAAAAATCACGTAGTAGACACGCTTAGAGGAGTATACGCTCGGGAATACATATCAAATCGGGAGAGACATATGTGTAGGTGTAACAACGACGCGTGGGTGGTCCACGGCAGGGCTTCGTCCGCCCGTTTTTCGCGTGGGGCGTACGCAGTTGGGGTATACTCGCTCTATCTTTCTATCTCTTTCTGTTACATTATTTCTCTCTATTCCCCTTAAGTTGGCAACGATTCTCTTTGGGTGTTTGTACGGGAAAGGTCGCGCTGCGCGACGAGTGCAGCTGTACCGAACACGAACCGAGAGCTTCGTGACTACCTTATGCCGCGTTTACACTCCGCTCGCATTCCCCCGTTAACTCCGATCGAAAGTTATAGTTTTGGAAAAAGGCGGCAGAACTCATCGCGAGAGAGGGAAGATGCCGATGGCCGGCAAACGAACTCTCTCGGATCTTACAACTCTTTTCTTCGTTTCTCTTTTCTCTTGAAAACTATCGATGATCTTCTTTATTAACAATTTACGTTACGTTACTAAACTTAATCTCGATTCAATTTTGTCAATAACTTCGAACAAATGTTTCCTTTTAGATTTCGATCGTTGTCGCGTATAATAAAGAAACGGATCTATTTTCGTCGTGCGATGTAAACGCAGTTACATATTTTCGGTATAGTTTTCAAACTCCTTTCCAAAAAACATCCACGAGTCTGATAAAGCGTCGTCGATAAAAAGCAAGTGTAGAGTTCTTTGTTTCGAAACTCTTCTTAGTACGTTCTTTTTACTTTCCATCATAATCGCATTTCTCTTCGAGTATGATTTTATTTTTCCAAACCGTTAAAACTATCATCGAAGCTATCTGTAGATTATTTTGATAAAATCAAATAGAATGTCGTTAACGTTCACACGATGAAAATATTTTTATGATAACTTCGATTTCTTTTTTTAAACACACTTTAATTTAATAAAAACGGGTACGATTAACACTTAAGATATTCGACAAGATGCGATATACAAGAATTTTGCAATTCCACGTGCGTTAACGTGAATATACGCCAAACAGCTGTTCGCTCACGGCACGTTGCGATAATTAACTAGAAAGTACGCGATGCGTACGTATACGTACACACACACCTATATATATATATATATATATAAATACACGGAATCATGCAGGTGTCAACTCATCACATATGTATGTCGCAACGAAATTGGTTCGCACCGATTTTATGACCACCAGTTTCCTTTTAAATCGTACAATCGACTGTCGTCAATTCTTTTATTTTTCTTTAAAAAAAGAAGTTTGATTTTACGCATATTTTTCTCGTCTCATGTAAAAGATTATTAATAATGCATATACACGTGATAAACAAATTTCGTTCATTCCTCATTCGTAATAGAACTCATTAAAAATGTATCGATTTTATGATATAAAAGTAGATCGATAAAATTATGCGTAGAAAAATTTATTTAAATTAATATCTAAGATTGTTCCTTTTACGAGATGGGAATGAAAAAGTTTCGTTAATCTAATTCAACTCTCACGTACGAAACTAACTAAATTTGCGACCGAACGTGCAGTTTGGGCTATTGTTTCGACCTATTTAAAAGTTCGTGCGTGTAGTAAAAATAAAAATGAAGTTACGTCAACTGCAAATACGTATAGCAAGTAATAATAATTCTTACTAATACTTGTCGTTGCGGTAATTGTCAATAGATAAGAAAGACAACAAAGCGTACTTATATGGCTTCGTACTCGTATCTGCTTTATGGCTCGTTAACTTGCTATTACGTAATTTCGACTGTAGACGTTTGTTCAGTTTAGGGAATAACAATGTTAAATATGCATGATACATAAGAAAAAAGAGAGATGCGGACGTCGAATTTTTTTTCGAAAAGTCGGCTGCCCATGAACACCCTTTATACCCCTCTCATCTACCCTTTCTCTCTTTCTCTCTCACTCTTTTTTTCTCTTTCTCGTAAAACCAGTCAGTCGTTGATGCTTCCTGTAATTTTATACGCTTTCTACCTGTCTATAAAAGCAAACTGCGCCTATGGGAATTTGCACGCTTAATGTTCGTTGACGACCCTCGGAATTTTCAAGCAGTTCGCTAAGAATTCTGTTATTATCCAGTCAAGAACTGACTATTTTCGTTTCTAATATTCAAACTGTACATTGTAAATTATGATAACTTGAGTCAAGGAAATTCTAAAATTGTAAAGAATATCGCATTTGTCGTATAAAAATGGACGAGACATGACGAGTATTCGTCTTTATTTATTATAGATTTAAAGAATAAATTTTCTCTCTCTTTCTCTCTTATATCTTATTTGAATTAGAGTATCGACAAATTTAGACAAAATATGTAATGTGTGCTTTCGAACCTTCGATTCTTCCTATCTGCGAATCTTCCTCGAAAGGTCTTATTGTTAGTCGCTCGGAGAGCACGAAGTGCAAAAGTCGTTAAGCCAGCGTGGAAGGACGTTTCATAGCCCGTTGAATATGCACGTTGTTGTTATACCAGTCTAACATTCTCGGAATCGATAGTTTCTCGTTTTATGATTCTACGTGAAATACCTTGCACGATTTACTCCGACTAGCTAATGAACTATAATAGAACTCTTAAGAATGCACGTACTGTATTTTCATAATAAAAGGGGGAAAAAAAGAAAAAGGAAAAAAAAAGAAATAATACAAACGAGTGATTAAATTAATGGGGAAACCAACGAAACATCGTAGTTGTACGAGAATGATTCGATTATCGTGTGAGAACTATCGATTGCTCAATCAATATCACTTCTAACTATGTACTATCGAGCTGTATTAGACCAACCAAATTTAATTACAACAGAATTGCATTAGCTGTGTTACTGTACACGATAGCGTCGTCGAAATACATTAATAAGTTTGGATTAGTATCATCGAAATGAATGATAACACCGAAACCGCAACATACTATAGCGCTTTAGTTTATTATCGAACACTGATTATATATTGAACGGTTAAATATAGTTCAATGCTTTACGAAGAATCGGTACGTCTGACGATATTCGATTACTCGAGAAAATAGGCATACCTCGACCTTCAACCTGCAATAACGATTCTCCTTCTCTTTCTTTATCTCTCTCTCTCTCTCTCTCTCTCGCTCGCTCGCTCGCTCTTTCCTCCTCTCTCTCTTCTGTCTCTCTCGATACAATAGGCTGTTAAAATTTTTTCCTCTTTTCCGATGTCTTCCGATTTCAAAGTTATATTTCTTCGATCTGTCACATCAAATTTGTACTTTCCTCGCAATGTGTAACAATTCATTGATTCGTTTATAATTTTATTTAGGAAATAAGTGAAAGATTAAAAAAGAACAGATAATGAAGTATATATGTAAGTATACTTATCACATCCTTTTTACGTAACAAGGAGACTCGTCAAGAGTATTAGCTGAAACGCGGCCATAGTTGAGCAACGAGGAAGGCCGTTACATCGTAACGGCCACCGGTGTGTGCAGTACGGAATGTGGAATCGCGGATGAAAAAACGTGTCACGAATCCTTGACCTCCTCTCGTATACACAAGGTGCTAGCCTAGGAGAGCACTTGGGCGATCAACCACAAGAAAGATGGCTTCCTAAATACTTTTAGATTCTTCAATCCCTTTTTTCACTTATAATAGAGTTTCTTAGAGTAGGTACTGAACGGTTCGATGGATACAGTTCCATTTCTAAGATCTACTGACGTGAAAATGTTATGAAAAAGGAAAGATCGATCAATCTTACGAGAACTTGTTATCTATCTGTTAAAAAAATGACGATAATTCATGTGACGTTATCGCGATCGACCTTCTAAGATCTAATATACAAATCTGTATATTTAGATCAATAACGTTATGGTTGCTCGTTGTGGTTGTAATTTAAAAATAATAAGATAGATCGAATTGATCGGAGTATTTTATCGGTAAATCAAATGTCGTTTGTCTGTTGAATTCTGGATCGATCGGAATTTTATGACGTTGCTTTTATGTAGACATTTGGCCCCATTTTTTCCTACTTTTGTTTCTTTTTATTTTCCTTTCCTTTTTTTTTTTCTCAACGTTTGAATTGCGCCAACTCTCGCTTGCAAAATAATTGTGCGCATTTAAACGAACGAAAATCAGAAACGTAAAAATGTGAAAAAAATAAATGAAATCGGCACATCATATTTCAAAGTTAAAAGATACTCGAATCTTGTATGAGAAGTTACGAATAACCGGCTGAACTCTGGCATGCCAGGCTAGACGATCCTTGACCTTCTGCCGCATACCAAAGAAATTCTGAAACAACGTTGTTTCTTACGCACGAATGTAGGAGTTTCTTCTTATTCTCATCGCAACGAGGACAACGACCACCCACGAGAGATATACTTATTTGATAAAATTATTATTTATAGACATAAAAATAATAATCGATCTATTTTTCTGATAGCGTCGTTGACTCGTTATCGGAAAAATAAATAAATATCACGTGAAGGCATAAAAAAATTTCTTCGATTAAAAAAACTACACTTAGTCCCTGTTTTTATTAATTTAAATTTCTCTTTCGTAAAGTAAGTATTACTTATATTTCTTGATAGACGTAATTCAATTAAAGTGCCTTTCGTTTTCATTGAAATAATTTTTTTTATTGAAAATCTTAATAATATTAAATAAAGAATACATTTTCTTAGTGATATATGTAATTTTCAAAATTTTTTAAATCCAGAAATTCGTGACGAATAGAAGAAGAAACTACGTGTACTTCTGGAGAAATACATTCGTTGCTTACAACTTACATACTTCCTGATTACAATTGAACTTCGTGCGAACGCAAGGAACCTCGTTGACAACCGATTTGGAAAATGAAGCAACGGACTTGGTGCGTTCGCCTTTCGATATAATCGATTTCCATCACTTTGAAGTCTTCTTGACTGTGCTTCTACGATAAGACTAGAAGGAAAGCATGTTCGATCGTATATTACTTGAAGAAAAAGAGAGAGAGAGAGAGAAAGAAAGAAAGAGCTCTTCTATCTTCTACATATACTCTTACGTACTGCATAATGTGTATTGTGAACAACGAGGTGAAGATGTCATCTATTAGCCTGATATGTTGCAGGTTAACTTATGGAAAGATATGACCGCTCCAATGCCTTCTGAAATTGAATTACACGCATGGTGATCCACGTGAAAGAGGTGACTACCTGTGCATGCAGAATGAGGACATGTTAAGGCACTATTTGTATTACATGTAACCTGGAGAACGTTTGGTTGGATGCCAAGGATAAAAGTAAGTAAGATTCTCCAAACAATCGTAAGATTCACTCCGATATCTTACCTTAATCTTTCTTCTTTTTTTTTTTTAATTTTTAATAAGAAAAAGAAGAATATTATCGTAATTTTAAAAAATGAAAAACTACATTATTACACATATGTTAGATTAAACTATAATTTATCTCGCCGTTACCATGAATTTATTGTAAAAAATTATAATCATTGTTTCTTTCGTAAAAAAATTCTTTATTCTTTGTAAAATATTTATACTCACAAAGGTACAACAATTCTTGTCAAAGCAGACGTTTAAATAATAGACGTTTAATTAAATCGATACGATTATACATGTATTCGTATCATTCGATTGGAAAGACAGGTTCTTTACAATTTGAAAATAATATGTTTTATAAACATGTTGCATCCTGTGAGCCACGCGAGCATGTAACAGCCTAACGGAAAGATGTATAGAGAATGCGTGACAAGAATCCATGGTCTATACAGACAGATCTGTTTAGCTTCCGGTGTTTATCGTATCCTAACGAGCTTTGTAGTAGTCAGCCTTACAGATAAGGACAGCTCGTGAATGATACACCTCCCTTTCCTCTCCACACGTTACCTTTTATGGACGTTTTACGATATACGTTTACAAGCGTACGCGTGCTGGGCGTCAGATGAATGAATTTCCATGTGGTACTACGTAATCGTATATTCTAAGTATTCAAATGAAAGAATCAAATGATTTCCTTTTTGTATAAAATTAACGACTTGGTAAGAAAACAAAAAAAAAAAAGAAAAAGAAGGAAGGAAGAAAGAAAAAATGAAAAAAGAAAGAAAAAAAATGAAAAATAAAGATAACAATTTTTTTTTCAATCATTACTAAAACGAATAATCCATGTAAAATCGTGTTTGCACTCGAGCCAATTACCGAATGAAATGGAATTTAATTAAACGAGCTCTTCAAAGTTTTTTCGTTTGAGTCTACCAATATCGTCTCCTCTTCCTGTTATATCTCTTCTTTCGTTTTTCCGTTTTGATAATCAACGCCTATGGTGCAATAATGATACAGCGACAACGACGACGACGACGACGACGACGACGACGACGCGACAACTCATATGAAAGTACGAACACATTGGAGTCCTATGCAAATGAAACTATGTTGCACATACCGAGACATCGATCGCGATCGGGTAACGGTTTACCTGCATGCAATACGAACATAGTGGAGTATCGATCAGTTCCCTTTCATAAAGTACGCATTACGTGCTTGGAAAACCGTTCGTTGTATAAACTACCAACGTATAACACGATACGATCCATTCTCAATACAATTGTAAATACAAGCAAGATGGAAATGAATTGACTTGGCTGGATGAAGCCAAATGCCTGATTTCCGCTTTGAACATGTGTATAGGAATTAAACGTGTTCGATTTTTTAATGTATATATCCTATGTAATCAAAGTATAAATATTTTTATAATTAGTTATATGTCTAGAATATAAAGTTAAGATGTTACATCTTAGTAGGATTTCTATAATAAATGTAATAAATAGGATTGTAATAATGAATAGATTGTAATAATGAAATTGTAATAAAATACATAATCCTGTATATATATCTATATATACAAATATTAACACAATGTTTATATATACATATATATCAAAACCATTGTTAGTATCAAACAATCTGTTTCAATCGGAAACTTACTCGACAAAAACAACAAAAGTTTGAAGTTATATTATAATTATAAAACTCATATGATTGTTATTGACATTATTTCAGAATCATTTCTGTTTTGTAAGAGAATAAGCATACACCATTCCGTATTTCACTGAAGGCCCTTTTTCTTTCTTCCTTGCACCCTCTTCTTTCTACCGATGGCAGATGCTCTGCTATAATAGTTTCTATTTTTGGTTAGTAGAAGGGTCGGTCCGTCCGTCCGTTCGAATCTACGATCATCTTGCATGGATACAGATGTTTCTTCTAGGGCAGCCCTCGAAGCTGAAGAGAAATAGCAGGAATGGGAAAAATATCAGGCCCGGAGACGATAGAAAAACGAAGGGTATGAGCTCACATTGCGGATAGATAAACAGTCACGTAGAAGCGCATGAAGGAGAAGGAACAAAAAGCGACGGGAGAGAAGAATACTGGCGGAGTGGCACGACTTTTGTCGATCGAACCTAAGACTCTTCATTCTCCCTTAAAACGGTCCTTGGATCACGAGACTTTTCCTCCTCAACATCTCTCGACCCTTTTTATAAGATGTAAGTATATATACAATAAAATGCCAATTATTGGGATTTTAAAAATGATTTTTGTAAAAATTACTTTAATAGATTCTCTTAGTATAAAGAGACATAACCTATGATGCTAATTTTTTTTTCAGACAAGTCGACTTGTGGAGAAAATAAAAAGTAATTTCTAGAAGATGCTACTCAACGTGAAGGAACTTAAAGATAGAAGAATTTAACGATCTGGCATATAAGGAAATTTACTATTATAAGATATTAGAAAACATTAAAAATTTGTTAGTTCTTAAAGATCATAATCGCAGATTACTAGTTATTAAGGTGCATGTTAAGAAGAAAGGACGGACTACTTACAAAATAAATTTTGTTTACTTCGCTCGCTAATTTTAGAAATAAAATGGTTCGTTCTTCCTTTACATCAGTATTATACTGTATTACATTATATTATATAACATTATATAAATAAAAACAATAGAATAATATATATGGAAAAGTAAACATATATATTAGTATCAAAAACAATGTATTTACTTTATATTATCAATAAAATACAAAATAAAAATGTTCATGCAAAAAAAAAAAAATGTATAATTCATTAAATCCTATCCTTATACTCCCAACACCAACCAGTAGATATCAATATACAGTTTAAAATTAGCAAACCAGCCACATTTTGTCCCTTCATACGATCCTGTTAGAAATCAGGCATTACGGGAAAATTTTTCGCGTTCTCCAGAATATAAAAATTTGAAAAGGAGAGCATAAGCAGCACGGAGGTGGCACGATATAAGCATGCCACCTCTTAGCCCTTCATATGATCCTGTTACAAGCCAGGCATTACGGGAACATTTTTAGCGTTCTATAAAATTTAGATTTTGTAATAGGAGAGAATAAATTATCTGGAGGTGGGAGATTTGCTCGTGCCACCTCTTGTCACATCATGTGATCCTGTT
>NC_057688.1:1890680-1928464 GCF_014466175.1 Vespula pensylvanica | reverse complement strand
CGATCAGGAGAGTATAACTGACCTGGAGGTGGGAGATTTGCTCGTGCCACCTCTAGTCACATCTTGTGATCCTTTAACAAACCTGGTTTGCCCAGAGAAATTTTCGCGGTCGCAAGAATTTGAAATTTCGATCAGGGGAGTATTACTTACCTGGAGGTGGCACATTTGTTCGTGCCATCTCTTGTCACATCATGTTATCCTATTACAAACCTTCTTTGTCCAGAGAAATTTTCGCGGTCACAAGAATTTGAAATTTCGATCAGGGGAGTATTACTTACCTGGAGGTGGCACATTTGCTTGTGCCACCTCTTGTCACATCATGTTATCCTATTACAAACCTTCTTTGCCCAGAGAAATTTTCGCGGTCGCAAGAATTTGAAATATCGATCAGGAGAGTATTACTTACCTGGAGGTGGCATATTTGTTCGTGCCACCTCTTGTTACATCGTGTAACCCTTTTACAATCCTTGTTTTTTGATTCGAATTTTCGCTTTATCAAGAATTTAGAACAGGTTTTTCCGTTTTTTGAATATTATGGATGTAAGGATTGAATAAAGAATAAAATATTTGGATATAATTAAAAACACATTGGATTTAACTGTATTAATAATTTTTATTTTCATCTTTATTAATGATACATATTAAATATATTGCGTTTTATATTCATACAAATATTTATTTTTACATGTTACTTATGCTATAGTATAATACACTCTCATACATTGTAGTACAATATGTTACATTGTAATGCTACTGTAAATAAAGGACGAACCTTTATGCTTCTCAAATTAACAATTTGAGTGAACCTAATTGATTTTGTGAGCAGTTCGTCATTTGTTTATAAAATATAATTTAGCGGTCCGCATTTATATGTAGGATTACATCTTATACGATACGGGGTTATATTCCTTGGAAACTCATATGTTTATAATTTAAAGCATTTTACATTACTGTATAACCCCATATTGTATGTTGCTAAATTCGTCTGACTAATAGAGTAAAATATATGGTGGGATTTAGAATGATGGATTTGACTGAAATTTCTTACTTGATCTACAACAAAAATATGTTCTGCTCCTTCATACCCAACAAATCTGTAAAATAATTATTTTGTTAAATTCAGTCCCACATTAGATGTTCTGATTTATTGAAATAAACAAAATATCCTATATATGCATACATACAACTTTGAACATTTATAGTCATCGAACGTGAAACCTTCTCGATGATACTTATTCAAAAATGATATTGCTGTGCATAGTCATGCTTAGAGATATCACCTTTGGAACACGTTACACAGACAATCGCATGTACGATATATGACATAGCCGTGATCCACGTAATCGCACAACTATGCGATTCGTACGATAACGTCACGTAAAAGTCGACCGTACATATATATACATATATACATATATAGATATATACGTATCAACTCCTCCAAGGAAGATCAGCATTATTATCGATACGATGAAACGGACGATTATGCATCGAGACAACGTGGCCTAAGCGTATTAAAGAGACATAGAACTAGCAACCCTATTGCATATATATATATATATATATATATATATATATATATATATGTACATATAGAACGCGCACGGTTGATTAATTTGATTATGCATTTTGAACGAGTTCAAACTCTAGAAACTTCTCATGCTAATTCGACTGCAATTTGAAGATTAACTATCCTTGTTTCAACTTTGGCTTGATGAATGAGATGCTCTTTAAAATATAGCCTTCCTAACAAATTAATTAAAACGATTATTATTAATTAAATTACTTAATTATTAATTATTGAAGTTATTAATAAAAGTGGATTAATAGAAATTGAATAAAATGTAATATGTTAATTATCACTCAAAATATGAACGGATTGAAATTCGTTCGTACATATAGTGAATAAAAGAAATATTTGGATACTTTTTGAAATTATATAAATTTTTTTCAGATTAAACAAAATGCTAGGAATTTTTGAGTAGGAGCAAAATATAAGCAAATTGTAGAACATTTCTCCCAACTATCTTTAACAATTTACGAACACGTTTGACTTCTCTCGCGCTCTCTTTATACTTCAATTCAGACGAATTCCAGGCCGTTGGTCGGTGCAATCGGATCGTGAGAGCTACTTCGCGAGACCACGATACGAACGAGAGCAGTCACTGCTCTTATTTAATTAGATGTCTACACTGGAACATTGTTTTATCAGGAGACACGACGAACGAGAATCAAATTGTTGAATTTTCTCACCTATACGTATGATTGGCAATGTTTGAGTACGAAATTTGAATAAAAAATAAAAACGAAAAAATATATATATATATATATTATATGTTAAAGAGTAATGTGTATGTGTATATTCGTTTTATTATTAAATTTTGTTATTCTCTTATTTATAGCAGAATTCATATCCGGACAAGGTCCAATGAAGAAGAATAGTTATATAGAAGAGTTGTAAAAAAGGTTACCATGTAATATATAGCATCATGCTTAGCAATTTTCTCAATAAATCATGTGCGAATACATATCATAAACAGAGTACTTCGCTTAAAGTTACAAGCTCGGCATGATATCAAATTTCCGGCCTAGCTATACTACTTCACACTGAAATACAAAATTTCTATACAGTTGCTGATTTATTTACTTATATATGATATGCGTGTATTCGTGTGTGTATATATATATAGATATGTATGAGTAGAATACACAAATAAAAGTATTCGTATAGTTAAATTATTTTTCTCAAGAAATGGATAATCGATCATGTATTCGAAATATAAATCATCCCCTTCTTAATTTCCATTCCTTCTTACACATTCGTGAGAATGTCTAAGTTTCTAAAAATAAATGTGATAAATGAAATGCAAAAATCATTGGTTCGTTTCTGGATATATGTCTCTAGCAAACGAGATACATACATATGTATATGGAAATGATCGAAAAGCCAACACTTTCCGAGATTTCCGAATCCCATAGAGAAATATGCAAACTAACTAGATTTCCTCGATAGGCCGTAACGAGGAAAGTCGGACGCTTTCGTAAAATCCTGTGGAACGAAAAATTCGATGGATCGATTCGTGAAAGTAGACCCGTTCAGCGAGAATTCGTTTCTCTCTTTCTCTTTCTCTTTCTCTTTCTCTTAACGCGTTCTCGATACAAATGCAGGAAACTGATTTTTAATTAATTCAAAAGTATATAACAATATTTCTCATCGTTGAAATAAAGAGAAAGAGTAAAAGGAAAAATAGTAAATTATTGAAAAATCGAAACATATAATCGACTTATCGAAAGAATAAAATTAAGGGAAATGACGCGGTTAATTTTAAAAAGGCTTCAAATTATCAATGCTTCGATGAAGTATGATGATGAGTCAAACGTCCGTCGTAAAACTATCGAGAAACAAAGATCTTGATTTCTCTTTTTTTTTGTTCCCTTTCTTTTCTTTTTCTCTTCTTTTTTCATTTCTTTCTTTCTTTCTTCACTTTTCTCTTTCACACAACATTGTGTTCGTGTCGACAGAGAGTGCTGTTGCAAGATGATGCATGCTCTTTTCGTAGAACGCTGATGCTACGTCGAACTGTCGTCCAACGTCGACTCTAATCAACCAGGAAGTGAGACGAGCGAGAAGCAACTCGAGATAGCGTGCCTCGAACGAGAACCATGGTCCTTTCTGGCATTCACAACTACTCTCATGAGTCACGTCCTACGCATTTTCTGAATCTTGCGGAGGAGAATATATAGATAAGCGCCTCCGCGTTGAACTTTTGGCGCCGATCGTTTCTCCAAACTTCTAATGAACATATTGAAAAGAACATGAGAAAAAGGAAAAGAAACAAAGAGAATGAATGTAACGATCGAGTTTTAATTACAAATAAAACATTGATAAAGATAACATAATAACAGAGCTTTGATTATTTCAGCACGTAATTTGTATGCATAAATATAAATACATAATATAAACTATTTTCTTTTTATAAGAACGTATGTACTTGTTACAACCTATAAACCTATATTATTCATATTTCTTGTGAACAATCAAGAGTAAATAAATTAATATGAATTTAATAAAGAAATTTTCAAAATGATAATCATTGATCTTCAAGTTTTTAAAAAAACATTCAGAGAAAAGAAAAGGTGACCCTTGTTCCGTGATAAACGCTTACGTACTAATTCCGTTCTCGTCTTTGTAATCAACGTTATATTTATTTACGACGAAAAGCACTCAACAAAGGCGACTCTTTGACGTAGAGGCGGAAGCCGCTCGACGCATCGTCTAATTAGAACGTGAAGAGTGAAACATCTAGAACGTGGAAAGTTGATTCGCATCGGTGCGTCTCCCATATAACGTACGTACTTACATATGCAGGTACATTTATTCTAACGTCGTTATCGATGCTACATAGAATAATAGTCTGATTATACAAAATTAGCCAGATTTTGTAATATATCGAAAATCGTATTTATCGTAATATTAAAGTTCTTTAACATCGGATTGACTAATGAATCAAAAGAATAATTTGATTATTCACTCTTAGTGATATCTGATTAGTTAATAAATAACGATAGAATGTTATCTATGAGATTCTTATATGAAATAAATGTCGATCAATATCGACGTATATGTACGTACGTACGTAAAATTTTATCTCACTGTGACGTTACTGTTTTTTTTAAATATCTCTGCGTATCGTATTCTCTATTAAATTTGTCTGAAAATATTCAATTTACGTGGTTGAAAATATTTTTTTCGTTCATTTGGAAAAAAAAAAATCAAGGAATATTAAATTTATTTTGAATAATATCGTGTTTATAAAATGACGTATGAAATGACGAATAAATGAATCGTATCGATGTAAAATAATATTACCGAGATATATTGCAACGGCGGAAAATGTCAAAGGAATCTCTTTTAACGTCTCGAAAGCGAGACTCGAAGCGATGCCCCCGAGATTCTACACATCTCTGAATCAGCATGAAACGTATTACGCGGCACAACAAAGAACTAAGAAATTTGAACTTTCGTCGGCGCCCCTCCAATGTCTCTCTTGAGAGTCACAACGATATTTTTAAATACAGTCGATGACGCGTTAGTTAAACGTGGAGGGATTCGAGCTTATTTCAACGATAATCGTCATTAGAATCCCAGCGGACGAGTACGGCCTGTATAGCTTTTCTGCAGCTTCCGCTACCTTGGCACCGATTCTAAAACGTACAACGTGGATCAAGTGCTTACTTTGTTTTCTTCCCAAATCGTGCCAAGCTTCATGAAAACGAAGTATTCAGAAACGAAAGTTTCTTCAAAAGAATGAAAGCTTTTTAAAAAGCTTCTTTTTCTTTTAATATAACTGTTTAAATTTAACGCATAGCAATCTTTCATTTTCAAATCATAAATCAAATCTTTTTTCAATATCGTATCTGTATCAAGTATCGTTTTCTTATATATCGCGAAATGACGCGATATTATAAAGCGAAATATATCTCATCGCTTTTTAATTATTTCAAATATTAAAGAAAAATTCGATTTATCGACTCTCAACGTGAATTCTTGAATATGACAATTTAATATAGCATTTATCAATACTTACAAAAAAATTGTCTATGAGATAGCAGCAAAGTAAATATAAAAGAGAAAACATTACACTGTCCTAATTATTTCTGCTTTATAATTTAATAGAAAATTATTTAGTTGTACTTCGTATACTTAAGGGTTAAAGATAATGGATTTGAAGAAGAAATGAATAAAACAAATAAGTTGATTTTCAACTTTAAAAAATATCATCTTAATTGGATTCGTTATCTTCGCCTTCTCTCATACCGTATCGACGAATAGACACCTGCCGTATTTACTGGGCAAGTCACGTTAAAAGCGCATCGCAGATGGATAAGCGATGGAAGTATGCGAAAGGTGGCTTTTATTAGCAACAACGATGCTTTTGCTCGTCCCGATAATCACCCATCGTTCTCGGAAGTTAACGCACCGCAAGAAAATCACCCGGACGATCGGCCTAACCGTATAATCAGGCTAATTTTCTCTTTCTCTCTCTTTCTCTATGAATGCACGTAGCTGCTAACTATTTGGACTCATGTGATTCGTCTTTCAATATGTTTCTCGTGATACGATATTCAGGGGTTGAGAATGTGAGAAAAAAAATTAATTTGATGAACGAAACATAATCTAGAACGTCTTTCGATTTTACAAAATCGAAATTTTGTCATTGTAGTATCCAAGGTTTCCGACATTTCCGTGACATCCTCGTGAAACAAATCCATCGAGATATCATTTTTCAAAAGAAAAAGAGAATCTATTCTGTTATAAATCTTGATCATGCTTCTACCGTGATAATAAAAAAACCGTGATGATGTTAGACCGATAAAATTTATTCAATTCTCTTTCGTTTCTTGTTCGTTGAAAAAGCAAAACAAAGAAAGAGGAAATGTCAGAAGTCAACGTAATAGAAAGCCGAAAGAAAACTAAGACGTTGACGTAATCAATTTCGAATGAATATAGTTATCGTTAAGGTTAGAGGAATCGTTGGATCAGTAAACGGTAGAATAATAATAGAAAATGGTCATAAAAAAGTGGTGAATATTTCTAAAAATAAATACCTTTAATATCACTTCGTTGAAACCGTGTTTCTTGTTTGGCAACTGCTATGACGCGGGCGTAATCCTGTGATACTTGAAAGTGTTTAAAATTGCTACGAACATCGCCCGCCAGGATGAAACCAAATAGGATTTGCCAAAATTTCTCAAGAATTTTGTACGTGACCAGAGCTCCTCCAAATGTACCGATCATAATCCATACCGTCATTTATAAACGAATAGAATATTAAGATTATTGTTAAACTTGATTGTTAATCAAATCTATATACAATATTATAATAATATAGTTACAATTTTTTATCTGTCAAAATAATTCTTGCGAAGTCGGTTCTTTCGATAAGTTTAAAGTAAACCGACAAGAACGTATTAATGTTGCTAATCAACTACTCTCAAGAGAACACAACTATTCTCAAGAGAAGAGCCTTCTTCGAAGAGTATTCTAAACGAAGAGGATTTCGATCTTTTCTACGGGTTTTCACTTCGCCACGTCCTCTTCGTCATCTTCTTACGAGGTCTTGTTGTTTTACGTACCAAAAGAAGGTTTACATTAGCCATGTAAGAAAGTAAACGCTTCATCGTAGGGACGACCTTATTATTTGCTATATTTTACAAGAATATATGTGTGTGTATATATATAAATATATTATATAGTACTTGCACGTGTGGTATAGATCCACATAATCTCAATAAATTTAGTTTCTTTTTCATTAAAATTCTAGTTATAAAATATATCACATTGATAAAAGAGATTTTTGCATGATTTCTTGAAATATTAAAATATCTAATATTGTTATATAAATGAAATACAAAAAAGATCTTAATTTTTTAACATTACGATAAATAATGAAGATAATTAAGAATGAGAAAGTATTTCTAAAAATAACAAAATAAAAGTTCTTTTTCCTTTCTTTCTTTCTTTTTTCTTTTCTGTATGTAACAAGATTATGAAAGACCATCGTAGATATAGAAGTCGCACGTGATAGTCTTCTTCGTAAATGAAACTAATCGTTAAGGGCATACGTGAGTTAAAAGATTTCTGAACATTTTTTTCTAAAACCTAGTAAACTTTTTAGAAAATTTTTCGTGCCTGATATTGTCCGACGACTTTAACGATGCCTCGAACTCGCTAATCGTTAATTCGAGATCGTGACTAACGTGCTCGAGTGAGCCATCGAGCGTCTGAGTGTGACCTAAAAAAAAATAGAGAGAGGGATATAGTAAGATAGGAAGAGAGGGAAGAGACACATCGTCTTCGTTTCTACACGAACATATCTACCGTTCGAGGCTTCGAAAATCAATTTACGTCTGTCGACAGCCATGTCTTTCTTTCTCTACGAGGCCCTACTTCCATCTAAATTCTTCCTATATATACCTGTATATATATATATATATATATATATATATATATATATATATATATACACATATACATACATACATACATACGAGTTTCCTTTTCCATAAAGAAGAGAAAAAAAAAAGAATACCTACTTTTCTTTTCGTTATCTTGAATTTGCGATGATTCTTATCGAAAAGTTAACAAGTCACGATATGCACGTACAATACACAACAAATGCAAGCACACACGAATACTTACACGTACGTTTAAGTACTAGTTTGGTCTTCTCGAAGAGAATACATCTATCCTAACAAGTTGTATTTCGTTTTCGACAGTTACTCGACCATATCTGATGACGCTCCATTGCACAAAGAGAAACATAAATAAACGGTAACTAAATGAAACCGTTAACTTGTTTCACCAGTGAAAGATATTTCTCATCTTTTTTCATTTCTCCTATTATATTCGAAGTATTTTTGTTTTTAATTAATTTTGTATATTAACGTTTGACAAATTAGTTTCTTTTAACGATTACTTTCCATTCGTTCCATTTCTTTTTATTATTTTTACTGTTGAGAAAGAAAAAAAAAAGGAAAGGAAAAAAGAAAATGATTGACATCTATTTTTAGAATATTTGTTCTGCGATATTTATCTTTTCTAACGCATCTTAACTTCCTATTATTTAATCGATGAGATTCGTTTGTTCGCCACAATTGATATTATCCAGAACGTTATTCGCTCGGTGTGAGTAAACAAGAAACCGACCGAGTGACTTACAATTAGTGTATTTCGCGTGTCGTTACGTCAATCCAATCGCCAAGAACCCGTTTCTCAGCAGGTAGAAAATGCAAATCGTTGGCGGTGCTTGCTTTCCATCGTGCCTCACAAGAAACAACCTTAAAATCGTTGTGAAAACGTGTAGGATCGATAAACATTAAAGATATTTGGAAATAGATTAGAAAAGGGATTTTTTCCTTCGAGCATTACATAAATATCTAAAATCTAAATAAATTTATTTCATATCGGTGAAATAAAACTACAAGGTTTAAAGCTTCCAAGGAAAAAAACAACATTTCTAGTGAGGATCATTTATATGTAGGATATAATATACAGGATGTTTCAGAAATAGATTACCAAACTTTAAGAGCACGTTTTACTCACTATAAGGATGGGAAAAAATTATATAAACATGGATCCGAAAACGCTTCCTTTCCAAATTATAAATATTTCTTATTTACATCAGGCAATATGCTTCGCATCAGCAATCCATGCAGTATGATCGATACAAGACATGCATTAACGTAAAAGGAAAATATTTTCAGCAGTTTCTGTAAAAAATATTGCAACAGTTTCGAACATTCTTAAAGTCTGTTATAAATGAAAACTACTGTTTCCGAAGCTACGTTTATATAATTTTGGTAATCTATTTCTAAAACGGCCTCTACATGAAAAATCGCTTTTGTAGCATAAAATATTAGAATTACTATCGTTTCTTTTGAATGTAAAATTCAGTATTTTTATTTTTATAAAAATCTTAGACGTCTTGTCTAGATCGTTATTAAAATAATTTTATATTATATTATAATTATTAAAATAAGTCAATTACTTGTATGAAATACGTTCTATGTGGCTTGCACGGTATATTTGGTAAAAGTATATACTACTACCAATTAACGAGGAAACATCTGGTTGAGATACGAGGAAAAGAAGGGCGTGTCGGCTATCCTTCCATTTCGTGAGTCAAATCGCTTTTAGGGTGTGCCTTTCTTTCACCTTTCGATGCCTTCAAGTATATGTAGATGTATATTACTTCTTCGTGTGAAACCTTTTTTCCTTTTTCCAAGTTCCTAGACGTGTTCTATATATGTACATAATAAATATACACTGGTCATACGTATAAAACCGACGTTAGCCTTTGCTTTTCAGTGAGGACTATAAGATATCGTAAATTCTGGGTTGTGGCCTTCTTTACCATTCCAATTTATCTTTCGACAGGACTCGTTCGAATCTATGTTCAACCAATAGCGTTATTTGATGCGGGCTATCCGAGGTTATTCGTGCTGTCTTGCCTGATGTCACGAGCTTTGTTTAGACGCGTCCTTGACTGTTCCTTTCTCTTCCTCCTTTCTTCTTTTTTTTTTCTTATCTCGTAGACATCCAATAATTTATTATCGAATCCAACAATAAGACATTCTTGAAAAGTGTATAATAATAATAATAAATATTAATATTTATTAAGTAATTAACATTTAAGTAATAATAATTAAATATCGATTGATTAAAAATATACATATGTACGTAGTTTCTTCCATGAAGAAATATCAAACCATCAAGTTTATAGTGGCCGATAAAATATAATCGATTCAAAGTTTTAATTGTTTCAGATGTAAACGTGAAATTCTTCTAATTATTTTGAAATATTATAACGATTTGTCAAGCCTACGTTGATTGTAATAATAATTCGTCAATGTGATTTTATAGAAAATTTCTTACGACTTCCAGCTATGAATCATATCTCGATTTTTTTCATTAGCTAAATCAGTCCAAGGAAGTAAATAAAATAATGATAGCAACAATAACCATATCGAGTTAGAACTTGTCTCACTGGACAATCCCGTGATGCTTAACAGGCACTGACGCAAATGGGAGATATAAAAGTAGGAGGTCGTGGTGAGATGACTACTTGAATGATTTTAAAACCGCGAACTTGTAGTCGACGTTGTGGTCGAAAGATCATTCGAGGTATACAGATACATAGATATCTCGATCATTTTTACTTTCTTCGATTAATCGAAAATTCATTATATATCGAACACTCGCAAAATTTTTTTTTACAGAATCAAAAATAAAAATTAATAAAATGCATCAACTTTCTCTAAAAACAAAACAAAATGTACGGATAAATAAATGTTCTGAGAAAGTCATCAAAGAGTATTATTGAGTAATGATGCTCAAAAAGAATGAAATTGAATTTGATTTGCTTCTTGTTTCTTTTTTTTCATTTTGTTTCTACGTGAAAGTATTTTTAAGAGCACGAATTAACGAATATACTTACGAGTTATATTACGTGCTCATAAATAAAAAAAAAGGATCGTATGTAAGTCGAAAGATACAGGTCGTGTGAAAGTCTTTTTCTATTCTGAGCACTCGATACGTTCGAATTGCCTGCAATATCCCAGCTACCGAAACTGACCGACGGTATTCGTTGTACTCGCAATAACGTAAGAGGAATTACGTCACACGCTGATTCCTTTCACTCCTTTTATATTGGACACGAAGCGAAACAGCAATTCGAACCTGTCGATCTATCGTATTACATATATCTATTTAAATTGATAACACTAAGAAGATACCTTCTGAAAGTGCTACAATACCTAATTAAACACAAATGAATGGGTATCCTTTACCGAGAGATTCGTATATTCGCATAATGAAAATAATCGGGTTATCATTTTTGATCGCACTTTTAGAATTTCATTTAATCAATTTTTACGAGAACGTATTATTTAGAAATTTGTATTAATCCGTAGAATTGAATAAAACGAAAATCAATGGAAAGTTTCAAGACTTATTTTCTGTTTCCTATATCATAAATCGATATAACTAACAAACTAATTTCTTCGATTTCGAGTAATAAAAATCTTTAAATATTTCTAATAAAAAACTATTTCGTTTCATTAAATTCACGATGGCATTTATATGGAAAAAATTATTCCTTTTCAATGCTCGTTTATTCTCATAATAACATCAACTAAAAGATGCATTTTCCTTCGGTTCATCCTTCTTAGAAATTTATTAAAAATCCCAGACATTCGGTCGAACAATTTGATATCGTTAAACACGCTAGCAAGTTGTAATAAAAAAAAAAAAAAAAAAAAAAAAAAAAAGAAAAGAAAAGGGAACGGCGAGGAAGCTTTCCGTTTTTAAACCGAGAAACTTTCTACGAAAGTCGGAAGGGTCGTCTAAATCCTTCGTACCGCAACGTGGCCGGTTAATTACTGCGTACTACGGATCGATACGTCCCTGGAAGCAAGTCATCGCGAGTATAATACATTTCTTTTTCACCAGGCTATTTGTCCTTGAACCTAATCGTAAATGCAAACTGAACTTCCACAAATGATCGAGGTCAAAGCTCTTGTTGGACTGATAAAAACGAATATTTCAGAGAAGTGTCGTCTGCGTCATTCAAATAAAACATCAATTTCGTCTGGTTGAACTGTTTACAACATAAACAATACAATACGATGTATAATAATAAATTGGAATCGTAATAAAAATTCGAATGAAATCTTTTCAACTCGTACGACTTCTCGTAAACATTATGATTTTTAGATTCATCACAAAAGATTTTTATTACTTTTCAAATAATTTTATATTTTATATCCTATCGTTTTTATATCCTACAACATTCATCTTCTCATTATTATTATTCTTTTTTCTTTTATATAACTCGTTATGTCCGTTAATAATTTCCAATAGTTTGCCAATTAAGAATGCAATTAGAGAATGCATTGCCTATTCGAGAATGCTTTATATCTTGTCGTAACATCTATATCAAAGAATTTATAGAAATTTCGCTAACAATTCATATCATTCTGGTATATCGAATAACTGTACGAAGGGTCAAACGTACGCAATGGAGCGTCCTTTGATGGAAATAAATGACATTTAGCTATGGTAAGATGCCGTGGTAAGGGAAGATTGAACTTAGTGAAGTAAGATCGATGATGAAACGCGGATGAAATTACAGTGTATATGCGTGTAAAATACATACGAAAAAAAAAAGAGAAAAGAAATGGAAAAAAAAAGAAAAGAAAATATAAAAATAAACGAACAAATGAAGGGTCTACAAACAAAAATATCGTTCGATGCTCGATATCAAAAAGTTTCGTCTAAAATCAAACGTACCTATACTGTTTACGCGTTCAGACCATAAATATTATATAAATAAAAAACGAAACAAATATTGCGTTAAACGCGAACGCTTGCATAAAGCGCATTCGGTTAATCCCGAATTTAAATCGTTAACAAAGCGTAAAAACGTATTTTCCCAATAGCGAGTTCATTCAACTCAACTTTACCTCTCCATCAAAATAATTTTTACATCGAATAAATTTTATATGAAGAATTATACGATACCGTGCTGTATTCATTGCTAAAAAGAGAACAAAAAAAAAAAGGAAGAAAAAGAAAAAAGGAAAGAAACGAATAAAACACGCACGATATCCTAAGAAATATTAGCGAAACGAAGCGATAACGATTTCTACAACGGTGAATACTCTCGTTGTGGCACGAGTTATCGATTATTATGATTCATTACGAAACTTTTACGAGGATGTCGAGTTATAGAAATGTATCGGAAGACATAGACAGAATTGGCCAATTACTTTGATTCGATCAATGCGAGTTTTGCTTAATGAAAAATTAACTGACACAAGGTATTTTCTCGATTGAAAGATTTTTTACGAATCTCCTTGCTTTTTCTATATAAAAGAAAAAAAAATCAATTACGAGTTTAAGATAGTATAAATAAAAACAAAACAAAGAAATACGATACCATCTATGTTGGATTTTTAATATCTTAGTGTTTTTTACGATCTACTTATCCGGCATTTTTTTTTTCTTTTTTTTTTTTTCTTTTTTCTCAATATTCCTATACAAATCCCCATCGTAAAACGTAATCGACAGGCATACGACAGTGTAACGATATTGGAAAACTGTCAATTCGGTATGATATTTACCGCCACACCGTACGTTGATCCCTTGCACATTCTCACGAGATGACACGACGTATATGATAGTGTGCGCGTACAAACGATGAAATTACACAATGTTTAACGATATGTATAAATCTATTTGTATTTTATCTAAACTTTAAACAAAGTTAAAAGCATAAGTAATTTCTTCTTCGTATATGGACTTACAATGTTACTTTTGTAAATTTTCATAATTTCTCATTTTTCAACTAATTATAAATTCCTTTGAAATACTAACACGCGACTCAAGTTTATCGTTTTCGTTAAGATTGTTTTGTAAAGATTTTAATTAATGAAAAATAAGACAGTAAATTAATTAACGACCTATCGAACTAATTAGTGGAACAAGATCAAAAGATTCGACGATGCTTTAAAGCTTCGATATGTTTGAAAAGTTTTTAAGGCTTCCTCAAGGTTTGTGTTCTGACTTTAGCGACGTGTGAACGTTCGTTGGCAGTCTCTGACATCACAAATTGTATAACGGTGTTATCTACGATACAAAAAAATCCTCTTAGATTATATAAGATTTAATTATCCTTTCTTTCTTAATACGTATCCGCACGCGAAAACAAATGTGCTAGTTATTTCTACTGAAATGTCATTAAAGATCTTCCAAGGTTCGTGTTCAACAAACTTTTATGAATTCCTTACGATTAAAAAGATTCTTTTTCTGTCAGATATAAAGAAATAAACATAAGTAATTATTACTCGCAAGTATCCCTGATCGTGTAAGAAGAATACAAGCATTATCAAAAAGATCTAAAAGATTAAGAAGATCGATCGATCGATTTTATCACAAACTCGACATATTATCCTCGATAAAAGACTAGTCAAGTCGAGTCACGACATTTAAACATGTCCTAGCGATCTCGTGCGCGAACATAATTAGCTGATTATCTTAAACACTCTACGAAAATTATTATGCAATTGCGCAGTAACGTAATAACAGACTGTGAAAGCGCCCACAAAATTTGTACCTTTGTAAGGATGAATTAAAAATTGTTTTTCTTTTTTGGAGACTAGAATAACTTGAGAGAAAGAACAAAAGTATATTTTCTTAAGAAATATGTCGAAATATAATGATATATTTCGTTCACATTTTTTCAATGTCGCGCCTTTCCTCGCGGCGCGAAATTCGAACGACGAAGAAATTTCACGCGCGAATATTCTTCTTAATACGTCTTATGTCGTTCCGCGCGTACGACCACTATCTAGGAATTACCATCTCAAGGTACTTACGTAATAAAGTGCCGTGAATTAAATTCTCGAGCTATCGGCATTATTGCATACTAGCGACGTGGCACGCGCGACTCCGGCAAAGAAATAGCTAGGTTTTATATTTTTATAAACGTTTTTAAATCAGCTCCAATTTTTCCATCGTTTAATTCGCTCGTATCTTGTATTATTGTTTTATCAAAGAAGGGAGGAAAAATAGATTAAAACGCTTAATCTTATCGCGTGTTAACGAAATTATCCAATGATTTTGAGAAATTTATACGACCGGTTTAAAGTAATTTAAAATTTTATCTATATTGTAAACAATTTTTTTTGTAATTTATTTATTTTATCACCATAAGAAAAAGTTATTATCCTACGATCTTAGAATCTCACGAAATATTTTAAAACGTGTATATATGTACAGAGTATATATATACAATTGGATACCTTTTAACGAGACTTTCCCCCTTTTTTCTGACCTTTCCGGCCCTTTCTACCATTTCGTCGTTTCTTCCTTTCCAACAATTTACGAGCTTTCAAAATTTGTTCCGGTCTCTTCAACTCTGACTTGGCCTTCACCTTCTCCTTGATCTTTTGATTATGACGCGCCCAATGTGTATTGACGTTTGTTTGCACTGAAATCAAATGTTTTTTCCGTTAGTATGTATACACACGTGCGGATATAATTTTAAATTGAAAATTATTAAGAAAGATTTTATAATGATATATTAAAAAGAAAGAAAAATAACAGAAAAGTATGAGTTCGTGTATTCATGTTATCGGATATCATTCGCAATACATTACGTCGTCATATTTTTCAAGGTTTTATCATTTTGCGTACCTTTAAAATTATTGACAAGGACGCGAAAGAAATCAAATACTCGCTTGAGACCGTGCTCTCTTATTAGATGCAAGTTCGTACGTATCTTTATCTTATTATTGTCAAAACAAGGCCGTGATTTTAAGATAACGTTATTTTATAACAGTGTTCGAGAGGAAAAGTTAGGACGCAAAATAAATTGAGGTCTGATAACAATTACATTTAAACATAATTGATAAGAGAATATGTGATCAAATTTCGAATTTTTTCATTAATCTCATGAACATCTCAGATTTCAATCGTAGCTTCTAATCTGTATAATTATGAACCAAAGAATTAGACACAGCTAATTAAAGCGAGCCTTACTATGCTCGCGTATAATTAACTGTTACAGCATATCTTATTATTTGTACGAAATGTAAGTGCAAGAGTCATTAGAAGAAACGCAAATAATTGAAATAATTACGTTCATGTTCAGTCATGCTGCAATCATTAAAAGCAATGATATACGCTTAGAATTTATTTAATCTTTAAATACGTTTACGTGTTTTACGAATTTGCAAAATGTCATCTTCAAAAGTGCCGTCTCTATCACCGATAATTTTATTATATCGATGATTGTACAATGAGCTTGTTAAAAATGTAAAAATAAGTATTACGCCATGCATACACGATCTCGTTATATGTACGAAATATTCTCTCTTAAATAAAAGTCGATAATTTTTCTTGACAAAGATAAAAAGTACGATAATAGAAATGTTTGAGTGACTATAGTTCTTTATCATTTTAGTTGATTCCAAATTCAAATACCTTTTTTAGATTGGATATTTTAAGTATCGTGATATTCAACATGTTTTGATTATGCAATGATTACTCGTAAGTTGAAACTAAATAAATCTGTACCGAGCGTAGATAGATCAATGACCTTCTTCCTGCATTTAAACGTGCCTGAGATTGACTTGTCAACTTGTCTCGATTTATATCAGAAGTATGTACTATGGAAACTTACGCGTGGACCATACTGTGCCTTTATATAGATCAAAGGATTAATGACACTGTCTGGCAAAGTAATCTATTTACATTGTATATATATATATATATATATATATATATATATATATATCGTACATGCAATAAATCACAGAATGATTATCCTATATCTTTCTTTCTCTTAACTTGTATAATATCTAAACTTACATTTTTGCAATTGTGGTGATTCTTCTTCGCTATCTTCGTCGGCCATAGCATCGACTTTACTCTTCTCCTTCCATTGCGTGTAACGATTTGTTTTGTATGTAGCAGGAATCCATGCTCCAGATTCGGTACGTATTTTACCAGCTTTTGGATCCTAAAAGGAAAAAGAAAAATATAAGATAATTAAACTTAATATTATTACGTGTAATAATGGTAAAATTACGATTCATACGTTATTAATAGTAATCATTTTTTTCTTTTTACGATCCCATTTCTTAAGTTGCGTTTGTAGCCGTAAAGATTCTTCATTGTCTGCTGTTAAATCCAATTGTGCTTTTTCTGCCTCTGTCATGAAATTATTTACCGCCAATCTATAGAACGATTCAAGGGTTACGATTAATATATATATAGTTATATACGCAATAAAAAAAAAACATATACTTTTAAAAACATACCCATCTTCTGTATGTTTATCTGGTGCAGAATACGGAATATAAAATTCTTCATCCTTAGTAGCCAAACGTTTCTTTTTCTTAGTATTCTTATACAAATCTTCTATATTTCGTTTCTTTGGCATTATCACTTTATTAAATGCTTCATTAATTTCATTCTCATTACTTTTTGGTAATGTAGTTTTTTGAGACATATCTGCAAATGGTACATAAAGTAACTATATAGTATTTATATTTTGTAAAAATTATATTTCTATAAAATATAAATTTACTTTTTGCAGCCTCCTCCTTCTTTGCTTCTAATGTCTCCATTTTTTTATGAAAGTTGAAAATATTATCTTTATGAAATGCTCGTTTTTCTTTCATCACTTTATAATCCAATGAACATGTTTTTTTGCCGATTTCGAATATTGTCTGTTAACAACAACATATAAAAATGAGAAATATATTTATAGAAAAAAAGAATAGTAGGATCCACATTTCCTATAACATACATACTCCTTGAGGTCTGTACTGTTTCATTTTAGTTAATATATCCATTGTGGCAGGATTAATATTAGAATATTCAGGTATTATACCAGCTGAATTAATATTCAATTCTTTCATTCGTTTAACGCTTTCCGATGATGCTGCTGGCCGAGATTTGATATAACGTTCATAAGCATTGTCACAAACTTTTTCCATGTTTTTCTATAGATAAAGATATAATTAATTCACCTTATTGCCATCTATTTTGGAATTTATTCTGTTTTTCGACTTACCAGATCAGTAGATGAATCATGCCAATTTATTAATTCTGCAAGTTCTTCTTCTATCATAGCTTGAGGCATTTTTCCTATTATATACTCCATATCATTACTTGTACTAGACAAAGGAACTATATTTAATGAACGACCAAGAAATAGATGTAAATCTAGGAGATATGGATACTCATCAGGAGTTACAATATTATAAGCAGTTCCAGTTCGACCAGCACGTGCACAACGACCTGTGTAATAAAATCCATAATTGCAAAAAGTGTAATAAAATCCATATGATCGATTGATTCAAAGATTATAATATCTATTTAACATTGTACGTACCTACTCTGTGCACGAACAATTTACATTTAGCTGGGAAATTAAAATTAATAACATTATCTAAATGAGGTATATCTATACCACGAGCAGCAACATCAGTAACAATTAAAGTCTTTACTTTGCCCATTTGAAATTTAGCAGCATTTATTTTACGTGCAGATGGATCCAAATTTGAATAAATAAATGTATTTGAAATTCCTGCTTTGTCTAGTATCTGTTAAAAAATTGCATTTTTTTTTTTTTTTTTTTACTTCATTTTATAGTAATGGAATAAAGATACAATAAATACTATAAATTTACCTGATGGAGGTATTCTACATGATGCATAGTTGCAGCAAATATTACAGTTTGTGAATCATTTGCAATGACATTCTTTAATAGAGCTAGAAGCACAGCCAATTTCTCTTCAGGACGACAAATAATAAATGATAAACTTAATTCTTCCGGTAATTTACTTTCAACATCTAATCGTATTAAGATAGGATCGCTTAAACCTGCTTTAGTAAACTCTACTAAAATCTTAGGTAATGTAGCAGAGAACAGTAGAGTTTGTCTTGTCTCTGGTAATCTATTAACTATCTCATGAATTTGTTCACCAAAACCCATTTCAAACAATCTGCAATTTTATGTTAACTTATAATTCTATTTTATAAAATTACTATTAGTGCATTAAATATCAAAATTATCTTATAAAACCATATTTTTCATAAAATCTCACCTGTCAGCCTCATCGAATACAACATACTCTACACTGTTTAAACGTAAATCCATTTCAACACATATATGAAGAAATCTGCCTGGTGTAGCAACAATAATATCAGGATTTCCATGAATAATACTGAATTGATTATCCATACTATCTCCTCCCAATATCACTGCAGCTTTTAATCCTATAAATTTTCCTAACTCTTTTATAAATTTCAATGTTTGCATTGCTAATTCACGTGTAGGTGAAAGAATTAAGGCACGTGCACCAGTTTTAGCTTGTCTTGTCTTGAGTTTTTCAAACAATGGGATTAAAAAACAAGCTGTCTTTCCACTACCCGTCCTGGCCATTGCTACAATATCTCTTCCTTCAAGAGCTAAAGGGATTGTCTGCCGAAGAAATATTCATACTTAATATTTTTCATCTTCTTTTTTAAATTTACTATAAAGTAATATTTGAATCATGCTCACCTTCCTCTGTATTGGTGTTGGAATTTTATAACCACGTTTTAATATACCTTTCAAAATAGGATAGCTAAGAGCCATAGATTGAAATCCACCTGACTTCTTAGAAGCTTTTTTCTTGATGTCCGAAATGTCTTCATCTTCTTCATTTTCATTAAGTTCTTCTGTTCCTCCAAAACCAATAACCTCTGTATCCTTCATTTGAAATATTTATTTAAAAAATACTTAAATCAAAATAAATAAATTAATTAATGACACCAATGTTAAGATTTCTTTTAATCGTTAATACACAAATATACAATTTGCATAACATAACCTAACAAAACAGAAATTATTTCACATCAGTCACATGTGTAATAATTCTGAATGCACATGTACGAATTTTAACAGCTATGAAGTTAAATGTCAGAGAGACAACCTTGTAAAACTTCTTCATCTACAATTGTTAATACTTCGTATTAAATATTCATTAAATAGTTAAAACTGTTTCACATAAAAATTGAATAAATATAAGTAAAAAAAAAAAAATTATAAATTTTAATATGCTATATTAGTACATACAAATTTTCTAAATTTTATTATTTATGTTTCAAGTTATTGAAATCTAGCAGGTTGGTTAACCTGAGATTTCGCGTGAAAATAGCTGCATGCTATGAAAGTTTCGGCCATTTTTGTAGGAACTTCCTTTCGTGTAAACTCAAAATGAAGTAAGTTAGTGCTTGTATGAGAATATCTAATACGTTTAATGCAATCCTATTAAATTTATGCAAAGTATATAGTTAGTGATAATAAGAACAATATTTTTATTAATATGTGATAAATCTTTCTAGGATCGGTCTTTGCGCTTATAGCGGATATAAAATATATCCCGGCCATGGTAAAACTATGGTTAAAGTTGACGGAAAGGTATATTTAATTCTATTTTAATTTTATAAATGTTATTCATTTTCGTGTACTTTGGAATACATTTTTTATTTGTAACCATATGATACTAATAACTCTATAAAAAATATATTTATTATTCTTCAACATAACCTTACTTTTTTTTTATAGACTTTTACTTTCCTCAACTCAAAATGTGAATCTGCTCACTTAATGAGACGTAATCCTAGAAAAGTTACGTGGACCGTTTTGTATAGGTACGTTCATTTAATTTTTTAAATTTCTTTTTTTTATAATATATGTATAATGTATACATTTTTATATATTATATTTGTCATGTAAATTACATAGACGAAAGCATAAAAAGGGGCAAGAAGAAGAACAAGCCAAGAAGAGGACAAGACGTACTCAAAAATTCCAACGTGCTATAGTGGGTGCCTCTCTCACAGATATCTTGGCTAAACGTAATATGAAACCAGAAATTCGTAAAGCACAGAGGGACCAAGCAATCAAGTAAGTATTACTTTATTTATCTGTTTATTTATATAATATTTGTCCAATAC
This sequence comes from Vespula pensylvanica, assembly GCF_014466175.1. Taxonomy (NCBI): domain Eukaryota; kingdom Metazoa; phylum Arthropoda; class Insecta; order Hymenoptera; family Vespidae; genus Vespula; species Vespula pensylvanica. The sequence goes on along the minus strand of NC_057688.1, from coordinate 1,907,385 downwards.
TAAAGTTTACTAGGTATTTTTCTTCATAGACAACTGTTCCTCTGACAAGATCTTTATATCATGTTAGATTTCAGAATGTCTTAGAATAAATATGGATTGCTTCACCCAGAATTGTGCATTATTATAACACTGTCTGGCTTTTGCGGGTTCATACAAAAATATCAATTGCTTAATATATATGTGCATCGTTTAGTATATACACTTATAGTTGTATATACTTTTAGGGCTGCAAAAGAACAGAAGAAAGCAGCAAAAGCAACAAAGAAGGCTGTTGCACCTCCTAAAACTAAGGCTATGCCTAAGCAGAAAGCTGCAAAGGTGACGCAAAAATCTGCACCTCGTGTTGGTGGAAAACGTTAATCTTTCTGTGACATACGAATAAAATAATAATTTTAATTAAGATTTTCAATTCTATTCCTGAAACATATCATTATATTTTTAATTCTACTTTAAATAATAGTACATTTTAATTTACTTCCAGCTTTATTTATGCGAAAGAAAACTCCCATATGGAGATAATATTTCGATTATATACATAGGATGATAAAAAGAATAGTTTATTTAATTCAGATTAAAGTATTTTATACTTTGTATGTTGTGGAATATCTATTGTAGTATCAACTGTAACTTTATTTTTCTTTATTCAACTCTTTCTTTAAGATTGATAACTTCGTTAACGCCTTATCTCTCCATGCACGTCGTTCTTGTAACTTATCAAGAGGACACATCTCGTTTAATTCGTTACTAATTTTATCTGCCATATCTCCGACAAATTTTGGTACCGGTCCGAAAGTCATACTTACATCATAAATTGATTTATTATATACCTCGCAATACTTCTTCATACCTGGAAAAAGAGTACATCTTGATTGTACATATTTGTTTATTTTTATCACTATGTATACCTTCGGCATTAAGATGCGCGGCTTCGAAAGCACCCAGAAATGCATATCTCATTCCAAGACCTTCACTCATTACTGCATCTATATCTTTTGCATTAAGTACACCATCAGCTACCAATCTCCATGCTTCATTTAAAATTGCATACCTATAAAACAACGATTTGTCTAATTCTAGTTTAAGTAATAATAAGTTGTATAAAAAGAATTAAAGATATGATTTATCACACGAAAAGCGTTAAAATTACAATCTGATCATACTGTATTCTATTCAATGCAAATCCATCGATTTCTCTATTGAGAACGACAGGTGATTGACCAATTTCAGTCATAATGGCTTTTGTTTGATTTGGTATTTCGGGTCGAGTCCATGGTGCTGGAACTATTTCAACCAGAGGTACGTAATACGGTGGATTTACCTAAATTCATAAAATATTTTCATAGATATACTACAATTAAAAGATTTTTCTATAAAAAAAGAAATCTTATTTACAGGATGAGACACGATCACTTGATCTCGATGTTTCAATTTCTCGCTATAAAGCGAAGGGCGGAACGTCGACGTGGATGACGATAAAATAACTTTATCATCGATGACCTTATCGAGATCGTTATAAACTTTCGATTTCAACTGTAAATTCTCTGGTACGCATTCTTGAATGAATTTTGCACCTTTTACAGTTTCAGTTAAATTCGATGATCCTAAGAATCGAAAGATATATTTATTATTATTTTTACATTACTCCATAATATTAAATACGTATAATCAGACACGATTAAAGAGATAATATTATTGCTTATTACTTTCACAAAGAACCAAATCTTCCTTTCCATATGCAAATTTCCAACAAAATGCATCCTTTAAAAATTTACCGACACTACTTATAACTTTAATCTTTATTTCTTTTATGTTTTCCTTTTTCTCAATGTCGTCAGATATCTATCTGCTTTTTAATCTTTACTTATTTTATACACGTATAAGTACTATAACAGTTATATAACTCGACTTATAATTTGTTCGAGTACGTAACTCGATTCGATAAAGTATTGACTTTTTGATAAACCAATAAAATTTTATTAAAAATGTTATGATAAAGCATATCATTGTGTTTACAATCAAAAAATAAAAATTAAAGTTTGAACAAGTTTTCTCTCCTATCTCACTATTTGTATTTATGATAAATCGGTTAAAAATAAATTTTCTTTTTTCTTCGTTCTTTTTTTTTCAAATCATTATATTAAATATACCCTTGATAAGTTGAAATTGTTGAGCAGCAGAAAGAGAACCACGAAGGAGACCGTCTTTTTCCAGACGATGTAATTGCTTTTGAATGTCTTCGAGAGCATTCGTAATTTGTTCCTGAACAATATCGTAAATTGTCACTTGATATCCCACACTGGCAAATAGCATTGCCCAGCTGCGGCCAATTAAACCACTAAAATTTAAATTTTAATGCTTACATTATCATAAAGGTAATAAAAATAATATGAAGTCATATTATCATAATATAAAAACAAATTGATTTGTTAAAAATACTTGTCAATATCGTATATAATGCGATGTGGTAGAGTTGTAAGTTACATGTATAGATCTCACAATTTATAAGTACTATTTATCTATATATATATGTACATAAACATCGACAGGCATAAAATATATATATAACGAAGAACCATTCTCATAAATTTTGTCGTTCTATTTTATTATCTTATCTTTAAAAAAAGTACAGTTCAATATTGTGTTTTTAGAGTTCAATTTGGAAGGATTACTAGTGGATTTCTCAAAAAATTATTAATTTTATGATTTTCTTTTGTCTTCAAATAGTGACTGACACATGTAAAAAATACCAGGAAGTTAAAAGAATGTGAATAATGAATTTTAATAGCAATCATTATATGCAATTAACAAGAAACACGGAAGTAAACAAGGTAATGTAATTTTTTTCTTGAAAGTCGATAAAAAAGTATAAAATTATATGGTTATTTTATTTGGAAATTATTATATAAAATGTGATATACGTGGATTATCTACCGAAGGAATTAAAAATTTTTCGTTTCTATTACCAAAGATCATTCACGATATATGAAAGTTTACAAAAAAAAAAATTATGACAACGAATGTAAATTTGCTATTTATATACTTTTACTTTTTTTTTTTACTACTAATTTGCTAATTTATACCACTTTACTTACAAATTTAAATAAAATTACCTTCGCAAAAATTCACTTATCAATTAGATTAAATGATTTTAATTTCAAGATGTATTTACCTGCCGATGATACCAATCTTTTCATTTTTATTAGACATAGTGCACTATATGTCGGTTAAATAAAACCTCGAACGTACAATTAGTTGATGCCGTAATGAATCAAAAATATGTACTGCTTGACACTGCTTCTTTTCCATATATAAGTCGTAGAACATTGCGATAATGATCCCCACCTATAAGATCCAAGCATATAAGAGATCTTTACAGAGAGTGTTACTACATCCATCGACAACATTTTTTGTTACACCTTTTTACAACTCGCTTGTATTCTATCGGTAATATATCGACATAACTATAAAAAGAAATACAAATTTTACAAAAATTAAAATATTTTTTAAACAAAAAAATAATAGAAAAGATGAATATATGAATATATACTATCATTGTTTAACATTTATTTACAAACTAATGTATTCTATTAAATTCGATTCTTATTTTGAGATGTAATATATACGAAGCGTTATAAGAAAAAAAGAACTTTACACTATTTACAAATAACTACACAATTCGCTGTATATATATTACTTTATTAACAATTTAAGTTGTTTACATAATAGAAAAAATATTTTTATAAATGTTATATGAATTATAACTTGGAGTATTTTATTTACTTTCGTATAACAAAGAGAAATTCATTTTGTTAGTTTATAATCGCAAAAATAAAGGAACATGAATTCTATAAAATATTTATTAGAATTCAATTTTAATTTTAAAAGAGATGAAATTTGTAACCTTCAAAACATCGGACATTGTGTATCGAATATATTGTCATGCGCATAAAACCCCACGTACTATACGTGATTAATTCTTCATATCTGTACTTACGGGGAAAACCCTCACGTTTATCAAGGTTATTTTGTCACGCAGTTGAGAATTGAACTAGTACGATAATATGTGTTTGGTGAGTACATTGAGCGCAGTCTGAAGAGATCTTTACAAGATTGCAATCGTTTATTTGTATATATTGTCCGGTTGTTTTGTAGAATTAAGGTTAAAAAGGTGGTGGTCTCTTTGTGGAACAAATTGTATATTTCAGGATTTATTTGTTTCTTCTATTTATGCATTTAAAAATGCCGGAATATAAAAATTTCGAAGCGATGAAAGGAATATTTGATGATCTTCAGGATTACGGTACTTGTGAAAATGGTAATTGGATAATGATTTTTTTAAAGGTTTATGTTTGTTTTTTATTAAAATCTTAAAAAGACAATTACTAAAAATGATGATCTTTGGTATAACAAATTATTTGTAATAGTAAACGTATTTCTCAAAGCATAGATGACATTTTCAACATTAAAAGCAATGTAATATTTAAATGTTCTGAATAATAATTTATTCGTTTAAGTATCATATATTTTGATAAACGATTATGTGATTGCAATCTGTGTTTAAATAAAAAATAATTTTTTATATAGACTAATATAAATCATAAAAATATTACATCAATAAACATTGAAATCATTTATATATTAAATAACTAATAAATTGTTTTCTTTTTTTATTTAGATCTAATGTTCATTAGCTCTACTAATGCATTGAGTCTTTATAATAATCATATAGATTCAAACGTAAATTTTAATATTGAATCACCTATGTCTACTACTTCGTCACTATCACATATACCTACATATATGTCATTAGATGATTATACCGGTACGTATATTTTCTTTTCTATTATTCTAAAGTAATCAAATTACTATATATGAAAGTAAAAAGATCTTATAAAATAATTAATAAACTTGTCTTAATTGGGGCTAGCTATTGGTGAACCACATCTTATCATAACAGAGCAACCAGTAGAAAAATTTAGATTTCGTTATAAATCTGAAATGATCGGAACGCATGGAAGTTTAGTTGCAGCAAGTAATACGACTGCTCATAAAAAATGTGCTCCTACTGTCCAAGTAAATATAATTAATTTTGTAACAAAATAATAATAATATCATAAATATTGAAAAAAATATAAATTTTCAACGTTTTATAATTAAAATTTAAAAATTTTCTAAAATTCATTTCAGTTAAGAAATTTTCAAGATAAAGCAATAATTCGCTGTACATTGGTTACATCGGATGATAGAAAGGAAAGACTTCCACATGCTCATCATCTAGTCAGAAGGACAGGACATAAGGATCAAGATGATCCCCACGAGATAGAAGTTTCTCAAGAAAATGGATTTACTGCTGCGTATGTTGATAAAAAACATTTGTTATTTTAAAAATAATTGATATATTTAATAATAATTAAATAATTTATATATTTATAATTTATATATTTATTATTTTATATAAGATAATGTAAAATCATATTGTGTAGCTGCATGTTTTTCAGCAAATTTTACAATATTTTATAGATTTCATGGAATGGGTATAATACATACTGCAAAAAAACATATCAAGGATGAACTTGTACGAAAACTTCAGTTTGAGTTACTAGAAGAACGTAAAAGAAAAAATATTAATGCGATTCTTTCAACACGTGATGAAGTACAGGTATAAATAATTTCATGGGAACATAATTTTTTGGTATATTCTGTAAGTAAGAATAAGAAAAAAATAATATCTCTTTGAAATCGATGTAAATTTACTCAATCAATGGAGCTCATTGCAAGAGTATGTTTACATAATTCGACCTTTATGTTGTTTCATCGCATTTGATTATTTGAACAAGGAATCATACTTAGAAAAAGCAGATTTCTTGAACATTGGTTTATTATTACATTATAAAGTATTAACAATGACTTCCCTTAGTTTTCATATTTTTGGTATAATTTTTTTATAAAGAATTTATGGATCTGCGTTTATATAACATTTTTTCTTATTTATACTCATAGAATGTATTAGTGGAGTTTGATTTTTTAAACCTGGAATACTCTATATAATGTTAAAATTGATAATAAATAATAATCATCAGTGATATAAATATTTATTTTCACAGATTAAAGCTGATGCAGATATTTATCAAAAATCAATAAATCTTAATAGTGTGTCTCTGTGCTTTCAAGCTTTTATTAAGGATAGAAATAATATTATGACTCCACTTACAGAACCTGTTTATTCTAATCCGATTAATAATCTTAGTAAGTGTTTTATTTTTTTATATCTGTGTAATATTTTATACGTGTGATTTATTTGCATAATTTTTATTCCTTTAGAAAGTGCTCTTACTGGGGAATTGAAGATCTGCAGAATAGATAAATTTACAAGTTCTTGTGAAGGTGGAGAAGAAGTATTTATATTAGTAGAAAAAGTTGGAAAAAGTAAATAAAAAATTTTTCTTTGCTACTAAATAATAAGATGGAAATTATATTAAATTATTAAAATTTTTTATTTCAGAAAATATAAGAATAAAATTTTTTGAATTAAATGAAGATATTGAAGTCTGGTCTGATTATGGTCGCTTTTCTGAGTTGGATGTACATCATCAATATGCTATTGTATTCCGGTATGTATAAGTTCATATATCCAAAATCAGTAATATTAATATTTATCTTTAGAATATTTGATTTTACATTTAAGCACTCCACCATATAAAGATATGAATATTACCTCTTCAAAAGAAGTTTTTATACAGTTAGAACGACCAAGTGACCATGATTGCTCAGAACCTATTAAATTTACATATAAGCCAAGTGACAAAATATTAGGTATTTATTTTTAATTTTTATTAGATTTATATATTTCTCAAATATATAATTCTAATTTATTTTCCTTGCTTTCTATAGGTAGAAAAAGACCACGTACATCTTATTCAAATAGTATTGAATTGGCACAATCATTATCTACTATGCAAAACAATGATTCATTTACAAAATTGAATGATAGCCAAGAAATCTCTAAAGAATTAAAAGATATATTACTAGAAGGATGCTCATCTTCGGAATATCGTAATTTTCTACAAGGCGTAGATCTGGATAGTAAGTTACTGTAAAATACAGATTTATTTAATCTTTTATGATTTATCTGCATTTAAAAAAATATTCGATACATTCAATATATTATAATTATAGAATATATGAAACTATTAAATAATAGTGAAGAAGAAGGACTCACATGGGATGGTCCGTCTACAAAAAAAGTAGGTCTTTTACCAATTTATATTATTATAATAATGATATGAATTTTATATAATCATCTACTACATGAATATATTTTTATTATTTTTATCAGTTGGATGATGATATCATATTTGCCAAGAATATTGTATTTGAAGCCATTAATATCGTTCAAAAGGAAATAAATAATAAAAATGGAGAAATTAGTCCTAATAAAAAAAAACAATTAAAAAAGTTACTTATGGATAGATCTACTTATGGCGATTCACCATTGCATGTAGCTTTACGTTATGGTCAACGCGACCTCGTAAAATACATTTTGATACTTATGGGAACTGATCCAGAATATCAAATACTTGTAAATATACAAAACAGTTCAGGAAAAGTACGTATATTCAGGAAAACTATAAATATTATTTTATCATTTATACTAATTCTTTTTATTATATGAATTTTTTATTATTGTATCACAAATTAGACACCGTTGCATTACGCTGTTCTACAAAATCAGCCAATCATTATAAAAGCATTATTAACACTTGGAGCAGATCCAAGTATATGTGATGACCATGGTTTCTCTCCATTACATACTGCTGTAAGAAGTAAGTTCTATAAGATATATATATATATATATATATATATATATATATATATATATATATAGACACACACAATACACACAAACATATGATACAAACACATAAATTTTTACTTTTAAATTTATTGTAGTACCTAATGCTGGAGCATGTGTAGATACTTTATTATCCAATAAACTAATTGATATTGAAAGTTACAATGATCTTGGATGGACATCTTTACAACTCGCTGCAGAAGCAGGTTCATATGATGCTGTATGCTCTCTCGTTCGAGCAGGAGCTAATGTAAATAATACGGATAAATCGTACGGCCGTACTGTATTACATATAGCAGTTGAAGGAGGTCATAAAGAAATAGTTGAATTTTTATTAAGAAATGTAAGGTTAATGTATAAATAAATTAACATACAAAATTTAATTTTGCTATTTATCTAGTGATAATATATAAGATGTATTTAATAGTTAATTACTATTAATTTTTACTAAACAATGACATTAATTACATCATTTTTACAGAGTGATATTGATATAAACAAAAGCAATTTTAGCGGAAATACGGCATTACATACTGCAGTAGCATATTCTGGAACAAGAGCAAAAGAATTATGTAAATTATTAATGGAATATGGAGCAGATCCACATATCCAAAATAATAGCAGTTCAAGCTTAGATGATGTATGTATATATATATGAATTATATATAATTTTTGTATAAACATTTTACTTCAAAGATTTAAAACATCTATGTTAAAGTAATAAATAATATAATTTGCAAACAGATGGAACAAGAAATAAATGAAGTTAACATAAAAGTTGAAGTAGAATCCGAAGAAGAAAATATAGATGAAACTGTTGGACAGTCATCCTTTGATTTAGCTACTAATAAGCCAGAAGTAAATAAATTTAATAAAAATATGTAAATAAATATTTATAAGATAATTCCATGTTTAAATCTGTATATTTTTTACAGATTTTGCAACTTCTAATGGGACATGATAGTAATACACAAGAAGAAAATAAATTAATCTCATCTACAAAAGAAGAAATATTAAATGAGGATACAAAAAATAATTGGTTGAACAATGAAAATAAACAGAAATTAGCTGCGATTTTGGATAAAACAAAAGGCTGGGAAAAATTAGCTAAACATTTAAATCTTGAATTTCTTTTACAATCATTGTGCCAAAACTCATTAAGTCCATCTTTATTACTTTTAAATTATATAGATGTAAGTTATACTATTATTATTTTTATCTCCATGTAGCTCTTATTTATGATTTATTTAAAATTGTTTTACTTTTATAGGTACAGGGTGACATTACACTTACACAGATGCATGATTTGTTAAATGAAATCAAAGAAGTTGAAGCAGCATTATTTATCATCGACGTTGTGAGACATCAATAAAGAGAACAGAAATATTTATTAATATTATTTATATGATAAAATTGTATAATGTACACCATGATACTGTACTTATTAATTTCTTGGCAACATAGATATATTTTTATGAATGATTTACAGTAATGATATAATGTAAATTTTGAATCATGTAAAAGACTAGTATATTAATAATTGTATTTATATATAAATTTATTTTGTCTTCTATAACTATTTATAGATGTATTTTCATATTATTCTCTTTGGATAAGTACTATTTGAAATATATTTAAATATTCTATCAAACGAGTCTTACAAAAGTTAATTTTATTTCCAAAAATCATATAACCTTATATTCAAAATGTTCATCATTTGTGGTTTTATAACGCTTTATACTGATAATAAGTTCCTTGATTTAATTCCTGAATGATTTTGATGAACAAGATTTCATTTTAAAAATAAAGGTTTAAGAGAGGGCATGACTTTTTCGAATTTCTAAAAAAGCTTTACTTTTTTTTTTTTTTTTTTTTTTTTTTTTTTTTGGAAAAAAAATAATCGCAAAGTAGAGCAATTGTGCCTTTATAAATTGAAAGATAACAGCTAAAAATATGATTCATTCCATGAATTTTCATGGTTTTTTGAAAAAATGTTTGAAAATTTTGTTTTGTTACTTAATTTTAGATATAATTTTTGCAAAAAAAATAATATTTTTTCAAAAATCTGAAAATATAATCTCGTGTAAAAATCCTTTATCTTTCGAATCGAGCTCTTGATCATTTAAAACCCAACAAAAATTGCTATCATGAGAATTCATGATATAAATTTTTGCAAACGCATAAGGAGAGAATCTCCTTAACAACTGCCGATAAAATTATAGTAAAGTATTTTATTATATTATGCATCATACATTTTTAAATATCTGTTAATGAAAAAACAACATGCAATTTTCTTATCATCAATTTCGTTTAAATAATAAATGATAAAATAATAAAAATAATCATCCAATTGTCGGTAAGTACAAGTGATAACGATACTAACGCCATCAAAGCAGGGCATTATTATTGAACATATGTTAGGTTTTACTTGTGTTTATATTCGACGCTATTTTTTAGTTTTTTTTTTATAAATAATGGATACACGAGACCAGATTTTATCTGTGATAACAAACAAGTAAAATTTTGATTTTTTAAATCACGTAAAACACTCGTTACAAAAGAATTATTTCTAAAAAATATCACAAAGAGTGCGCACAAAATACATTTATCTATGACCATTGTATTTTGTAATATGTAAAAAATTAATATAACGTTTTTATAATTATTTTATAATATTTAAATCATGTCTAATGAATTAAAATCTATTACTAAGCCAAAACGGCAACAACATAAAAATCAACGTTGTGAAAAGGAAATAAATGAAGAAGAACATGAGAATATTGAGTCATATTTTTCAAAATTCTTTAACTTGTCTATACAAAATAAATCAAAGTGTACAAAAAGTAAAGAAGAGTCTATCAAATTTATTCAAGATAATAGTAAAACACAATTTGCACAAACTGTGACTAAATTATGTATTCCTACTGTGAGTAAACAAAATGGGATGATGAAAATGAATAGACCAAACGTTTATCCAAAAAACTCTCAAAAATTTTCCGTAAGAAAAGTTTGATGTTTTTATAAATATATAAGTTAATTTAGACATTATAATTGCTATTAGTATTATTACTATTATCATTGTTATTGTGACAATGTATTTTCATAATGTCTATTATAAATATGATTTATAGTTATTATATTTATTTAGAAATAATTTAATTACAAATCAAATGATATATTAAAATAATTTGCTTAAAATATAAACAAATCATATATATTTAAGTACATATATATTAGAATTATGTTGCAAAATTAATAATATATTTATAATTTATCTATAGGTAAAACCACAACTAAGAAAAAGATATATAAGTCCAAGTAAAGAAGAAATTAAGAATAAGATAGAACAAAGAGAGGAATTGATACCAAAAAAAAAGGATATATTATCATATAATGGGAACGCTTCATCAAGTAATTTATGTGAAGAAGAACAAAAATCTATAAAAAAATCACAAAAAATTGTAAAGCCTATAAGATTAGAGGGAAAATTCCCAAAGTTTATACCAATTTCTAAAATGAAAACAATATTAGAATCTCAAAACCCAACAGATTTGAAATACGTAAAAGGATATTTGCGTATCAACCCTAAATTTGGTAAACATGCTTATATAACTATGCCTGATGGAGAAAATGATCTATTAATTATTGGTCTGCGTGATAGAAACCGTGCTTTTAATGGAGACTTAGTAGTAGCTAGCATAAATGAAGAAGAAAAATGGCATAGAGGTACTAATGAACAAAAACAAAAAACTGGTACAATTGTTTGTATATTAGAAAAAATACACCCAAGAAAAGCAGTTGGATTTTTAAAGCAATCTGATCCAATAATATTACTGCAACCAAGGGATAACAGAATACCAATGATTAAAATACATTTAGATACACTGCCAGAAATTTATAATACTAATCCATCTTTATTCGAAGAAATTTTATTTCTTGTTGATATTACTGCTTGGGAAAAGCCACGATATGCTATTGGGTATATTTTTATTTATTTTTTTTTATATAGTACTTATAGATATCTTTCTTAACTTTACATACCATGCAATTTTTTTTCTGAATGTTATAACTTATTATTTGAACTTTTATTTCAATATATATATATATATATATATATATATATATATATATATATACTTTATATATATATATATAAATATATATATATATATACTTTTTAATTAGTATTTTAATATTTATTTTATAATTTATATTTATATATAATAAGTATTATTGTAATTTTCATAGAAAAATTGAACATATGATTGGCACTGCAGGGGACATGGAAGTAGAGCTTAATGTTATATTACTTGAAAATAATATAAATACAGATCCTTTTAATAAGGAATTGGTGAAAGATTTACCATCTGAAGAAAATAATTTGACTTTAATGGATATTAAGGAAAGAGAAGATTGGAGGCAAACTTGTGTGTTTACTATTGATCCTGCAACTGCAGTTGATTTAGACGATGCTGTTTCTTGTACAGTTTTAAAAAATGGAAATTATGAGGTAATACAGTGTATTTTTTTAATTTTTTTGTAATTAATAATATATTACTGATATTGTTATTATATTATTTAGGTAGGAGTACATATCTCAGATGTAACCCATTATTTAAAAGCTTCTTCTCCATTGGATATGGAAATTGCTAAACGAGCTACAACAGTATATTTAGTTAATCAAGTTTATCACATGATGCCACAGGAATTACGTAAATTGTGTTCTCTTTTACCTGGTCAAGACAAATTAACTTTTTCTGTTATTTGGGAAATAACACCTGATGTACAAATTGTAAAACATCATTTTGCAAAAACTATAATTAATTCGTGCTGTCAAATGACATATGAACAAGCTCAAAAGATAATTGATAATCCTGAATATCCTGATGTTGATGAGACATTGAATATAAAGGGAAATTTTACATTTTTTCAAATCTGTGATGTGATCAAAAATTTATATAATTTATCTGAACAAATGAGAATTAAAAGATATGCAGATGGTGCTCTTAAAATAGATCAACCAAAATTACATATTACAATTGATAAAATATCTGGATTACCTACATCTTATGATATTTTGGAAAAAATGGATAGTAACAGGTATACTATTTAAAAGTTCGAGAATAAAATAAATAACTACAAACAAATTGATGTAATAAAAATAATTTCAGGCTTATAGAAGAATTTATGTTATTAGCTAATATGACTGTTGCAACTCATTTATATAAAACAATGCCTGAATATGCTTTGCTGAGAAGTCATAATTATCCTTCCGAACGTTTTCTGACTTTAACTCAAAATATTCTTCAAAGATTTGGAATACACTTAGATATTGCATCTTCTGGAGATTTATATAATAGTATTCGACGCTATGAATCGTGCGAAGAGTTGGAATCTGAAACATACATGTATTTAACAAAATATAGATTGATGGTTATTAATAATCTTTGTTTGAAAGCAATGACAGTAAGATTTCGAAGAATATTATATATATATTTCTTTTATGAATTGTAATATTTTTTATTTTTATCTGTTTTACTTATTTTAATTTATTTCAGCGTGCTATATATCGTTCATCTAAAGTTACAGAAGTAGATGATTTACGACATTATGCACTAAATGTACCATATTATACTCATTTTACTTCTCCTATTCGAAGATATCCTGATTGTGTTGTTCATCGATTACTTCATTCTACTATATCTTTAAATGTAGAACTAGCTCCAAATTGGAGTTCTGAATTATGTTCTAAGTAAGTAAAATAAATCTAAAACTAAAAAAAAATAGACTATATGAAATGAAGAAAAGAGAGGGAGAGAGAGATAATTCTTTTCATGTTGTGTATATTAATATGATTAAAAAAATAAAGTTTTACTAATATTATACTAACATTTTACAGAATAGCAACAAACTGTAATTGGCGCAAATATTATGCAAAACTTGCTGAGGAACAAATTAATGAATTATATTTTACATGCTTAGTAAATATGATAGGATCAATGACTGTTATAGCTATTGTATTGGATGTTAAACAGTATTATATAGAATTTATTCTATGTGATACTGGAATTAAAGCAAAAATGGATTTAAAGGAAATAAAAAATAAAACAACTATTGAATATACAACTGAACATTTAGTTCCAACATTAACTATAACTTGGAAAGAATCTCATATTACTCAGGTATGTAGTTACTGAAAATAGTTGATAATTTCTTCTATCACGAATATATATGAAGATTTTATAGTAGATTAATGAAAATGATAACCGTAATAACTAGCATTGAATATTGTAAAATGTATATTATTGTTCAATATTATGTTTTAGGTGATAACTACTTTTTCAATAGTACATTTAAGAATCAATAAACATCCTAATTGTTTTCGATTAAATACTGTACTTCTAGAACCAATCAAAAATCATGACTGCTAAGTGGATATAATATATTTAACGTGTAGAAATTTCTTTTATAATGTAGATAACCAGATGTTTTTATACAAGAAGCTTTAAACTATACTATTAAAATATTATTTTGTGTTATTAGTAAGAAAAAGACCGATTTTTTAAATGCTATAAAGAATCTATAATTGTTTAAGTTTGATAGAAAACAAAAAATATTACACTTGATTATATACCAAAATTCTTCGAATATTTCAATAACATTTTTTATTATATTCTGCACATATTTTTCTTGTAGTATAGAAAAATTATATTATATATTGACGACTTGTATGTAAAAATATACAAATAAATTTTTTAATGTATACTTATAATGTAGTAAATAAGGTAGAAAAGAATTTTATACACTACAATAAGAAAAAAACTTCAATTGTTTTCGAGTTACACAATAGCAATTTTCTAAGAATTAGTCTAAAAGAAAATATTCGATTTATAATAAATTTATATGAATTTGAATTCTTACAATGTTACATTATTATTTTATATATTATCTTTAAAGGATAAAATTCGTTAAAAATTATTTCGTTGCATAGATAATGAGTTGTCTATATAATCAATTTATATAATAAATGAAAAATTAATGCATAAACTCATAATATGTAATTTTGAAAAATATATGACACTTTGTGACGAAATAGTTTAATCCTAATAAAACTAGACAGGAGCGCAAACCCTATTCTACCGAGCGTACCAGTGATTGATAACAGCAATATGTTGGTCATTTGTGCTATCAGTGTCATGAAAGTCGCTCGAATTTTATTATTAATAATTATACGCGTTAATTCTTTTCGCTCGTGCATAACAATCGGGTGAACTCACACTTTTCATTTTCTCATATTTATGCCCTTCTATAATGATGGCGTACTAGTATAGTAATCCGTGATAAATACAATACAGCATGCAGAGATATGCACAAGATATAAATGCATAAATTAGTGAATACTTATATATCAAATATTATTTTATATAATAAAGTATAAATATATTTCCTGTTTTTATTTTCATTATTATATTATTATATTATATATTTTATTACATAATATTACATATTACATATTATTATAGTAATAGTAATGAAATAATTAAAGAAAACTATTCATACAGGAAAAACCATAAAAAAAAAATAGTGCTGTAAATATTACTTCGTAGGTAGTACAGAAACGAAACAATATATTGATTTTTATAAAATTAATATATAATATATAAGTATATAATCACTAATTATTATTTCTAATCAAATAATCAATAAAATTTTGAATTTATTCGCAACTTTATATATTTAATAGTCCATATTTTTTCATAGAATTTTACTATATCCAATCTATATATTTGTAGAAGTATTATTAACAATGTAAAATGTTAGTACTTTATAGAATTAGATTAAAGCAATTTTGAAAATATATTAAAATATGCAGCCATTCGCCCGGTAGTACTTACATCAGATCAGATTTCGATAGATAGCAAGTAATACCGACCTTGGTCTCACCACGTGGAGGTAGCTGCATCTGGAAACTCACGGTACCATTAAAGTAAACATTAAAAAAATTCACAATCTAAAAATTATTCTATTTCCAATTAATCTATTTCTTATTAATCTTTTAAAATTAAATAAAATCACAATTACATTCAATATCTTTCGAAAGAAAGCCTGAAAAATCGATAATACCAAGAGACAGTAATAATCGAAAAAGTTCTATGTTATTCTGTATAAAAGTTTGAATAAATATGTATTCAATACAGTCGAATTTAGATCAATACTATCGCATTATATATTTTTTATATACGTTTATTATCATTTTCGTAACCCGTGTATATGAAGAATAAACCTATTCATCATAAAACTAGCTATATAACTCAATATAAAATAATACAGTTCGCGTACGTTCTAAATTGTTTAAGTAATTCTAAAATAATTGTATATGATTTATTTAATCTTACTTATTAGGAAAGAGACTGCTTCGATGTTCACTCCTCGGAATCCGAAACGAAACTGTTTCGATGAGAGTTAAAGCCAACGATAAGTTTGTTTTTATTTACCTAAATAAGCAATTACCACAGATTCAGTATTAACGCTCTATAAATATTAGTTTCATTCTATTTTATATTTAATATGCGTTTCGTGAAATGAAATGTTTAAATAATTATGCTATATAATAATATTAAAATAATAAATAATATTAAATATTAATTAGATGTACTTCTTGCACGTTTTAAATTGTTTAAATAACTCTAAAATAATTGTATATGATTTATTTAATCTTACTTATTCGGAAAGAGACTGCTCCGATGTTCACTCCTCGGAATCCGAAACGAAACTGTTTCGATGAGAGTTGAAGCCAATGAAAAGTTTGTTTTTATTTACGTAAATAAGCAATTACCACAGATTCAGTATTAA